>NC_092374.1:202599778-202830896 GCF_030028105.1 Mobula birostris
GGGGGGCGGGGGGGGGGGGAGGAGGCAGCGAGAGAGAGTCTCACTGAGCTCCCATCAAGGAGAAAATTTAAGCTTATTCAAGGTAGGCTTACCCAGATGACTCACCTCCTCCCTCCTCTCCCACCCACCCACCTTCCCCCTCACCTATCACCTGATCCACTGGAGGGAGAACACAAGCTGGCAGGTGATACGTGAGATCAGGTGAGGGGGAATGAAGAGGCTGGGAGGGGAATAGGTGGGAGAGGTAAAGGGTTGACAAGGAATAGGAGAGGACAGTGAACCATTTGAAGAAAGGCAAATAGAAGGGGCACCAGAGGGAGGTGGTGAGTGGGGGAAGGGGAGGGGAAAGAAAGGGGTAATACAGTAACCAGAACGGGGAATGGATATACAGTGGGGGGTGGGGGGGGAGAACTATCAGAAGTTAGAAAAATCGCTGTTCATGCCATCAGGTTGAAGGCTACCCAGACAGAATATGGGATGTTGCTCCTCCAACCTGAGTTTAGCCTCACCACAGCAGCAGAGGAGGCCATGGACAGACATGTCAGAATGGGAATGAGAAGCTGAATTGAAGTGGGTAGCGACTGGGAAATCCCACCTTTTGTGGCGGATGCAGTGAAGGCGTTCACTGGGGCAGTGCCCAATTTACGTCGGGCCTCACTGGGAGCACTGGATACAGCAGATGACTGGGAAGGCAGTGGTTTCCCTGTGGCATTTCCAAACTCTACAATGGGTACTCAAAACTGCCCAAGGAATCACTAGCGCCAGCCTACCCACCATTAAGGACATTTATACAGAAAGGTGCTGGAAGAGAGCCAGTTACATCATGAAGGATCCCACTCACTCTGCTCATGGACTGTTTGTCCCACTTTTGTCAGGGAGGAGGCTACGTAGCATCCACACCAGGACCACCAGACTCAAAAACAACAGTAAGACTGATTAAAACCTCCACCAATACTTTATTATTCCCATCAGTCACCTTATGTACAGGCTAGTGTCACTTTATCGACATACGGTCGATGTGTGTGCACGTTCTTTTATGTCTTTTTATTTATTGTGTTTTAGAGTAGTAGAGACCTAGAAAAGTACAGCACAGAAAACAGCCCTTCTGCCCATCTAGTCCTTGCCAAACTATTTAAACTGCCTGCTGGGACCATAGTCCTCCATACCCCTACCATCCATGTACTTGTTAAAAAAAATATGATTGTGTCTTTTATCTCTTTTTTTTTGCTCAGCGTTGGACCCAGAGCAACAAGTATATTGTTTTCTTTACACTCAAATGGCATTAAGCAATCTTGAATCTGTGCCCAGGTTTCAATGGCAGGGTCAAAGTTCATAAATTCAGTGATATGAAGCATAAAATGCAGTAAACAAGAAAGATTGCAGCAATATTAAGGATTAAAAGTCTCCAGATGAAAACAAAGGTATGTGGTAGAACAAGAGGAACCAGTTTTTCAAAGGAAACAAGGTCCTTATTCTCTCTGAGGGTACAGAAACTGCGAGAACAAAGAGTTATTCATCTATCTGAGCTCACGTGTTCTGCCCTTCAGTAAAGTATTCTTTTGGTTCTCCCGCCTGATCCCAATTACTGTTAACTCCTGTGAACTATTCCCCTGCCTGGAATACATTCAATGATTCGGTTTCCATAGCTACCCGGTGAAGGAATCACAATCAGATTTGTTATCACTAGCATTTGCCATTTTGTGGCAGCAGTACTGTGCAATGCATAATAGAATTATAAGTCACAATAGGGATTAAATAAGAAAATAAACCAAAAAAAAAATAGAGCTAAAAAGGAGCAAAATAGTGTTCATGGACCTTTTAGAAATCTGATGGCGGAGGGGAAGAAGCTGCTCCCGAGAGGTAAAATGTGTGTCTTCAGGCTCCTGTAACTCCTCCCTGATGGAGGTAATGATAAGAAGTCATGTCCTGGGAGGTGGGGGGGGGGGAGGGGGGGTCATTGATGATGGAAGTCACCTTCTTGAAGAGTTGCCTTCTGAAGAGATCCTCAATGGTGTGGAGGCTAGTGCTCGTGGCAGGGCTGGCTGAGTTTGCAACCCTCTGCAGCTTTTTCAAACTTGGCAGAATTTGGAAGCTTTAGCCCCTCCAGAAGGAAAACCCTCTCCCCAACCCCACTGAGTATATTTACACGGACACAGCATTGTGTATCAAAGACTCTAACCATCCAGGCCATGCTCTGTCCATGCTACCACCAACGGGCAAGGGGTATCAGAGCCTTGGGCTTCGCACCACCAGGTTCAGGAACAGTTATTATCCCTCAACCATCAGACTCCTGAACCAGGGTGGATAACTTCACTCACCATAACACTGAGTTGATACGCAATCTACAGGCTGACTTTCAGAGACTCCAAAACTCATGTTCCCAGTTTTGTTTTTGTACAATTTATATTCTTTTGCACATTGGTTGTTTGTCAGTCTTTGTTTCTGTGTCGTTTTTTTTCATAAATTCAATTGCACTTCTTTACTTTTCTGTAAATGCCTGCAAGGAAACTAATCTCTAGGTAGTATCTGGTAGCACACACATAATTTGATAATAATATTTTTTACTTAGATCTCATCTCCATGACAAAGGACCAAACATTATTCAGTAACCATATCTTTAATTGTAAGCTCCCTCATGAGGAGAAATACATTCCCAATGCCTATCAGGCAGTCTTCACAGAATATTCTATGTTTCATTAACATCACCTCTTAATTCTTGCAGACTGGCAAGCAGAGGGTCGACCTTGCCTCATAAGGCAAACCTTCATCCAAAGAAATAAGTGAACCTTCTCTGAACTGCCTGCAATGCAAGTGTATCCCTCCTCAAAACTTCAAACCTCTTGTGACAGCCGTATTCTCCCTGCCTCCCTATTCATTTTACCTGCATGCGGCTTCTCAGTTCTTTATGAATACAGGGATCCACATGACATGACAATTCAATAGTCTCGCTCTCTCTTCCTCCATCTCTCCTCTCTCTTTCCCTCTCCCTCCCCTTCGCTGTCCCCTTCATTCTCTCCTTCTCCTTCACTCACTCTCTCCCCTCCCCTTCTATCCTCCTCCTCCTCCTACCTCACCCTACTCCCTCTTCCTCATTCTCCCTCTCCTATCTCTCCCACTCTGTCTCTCTTCACTGTGTCTTCTTCTCTCTCTCTCCATTCCTTTCCTCTCACACTTTCTGCTTCTCCTTCTCTCTCCCCACCTCTCTCAATTTACCTATCTCCCTCTTCCTGTCTTGCTCTCTCTGCTCTCTCCCTCTCTTTCACACTTTCTCCTTCTTCTCTCCTCTTCCTTCTCCCCTCTCATCTCCCTCCCTCCTCACCCTCCTCCTCTTTCCCTCTCCTTTACTCCCTTCCTCTTTCTCAAACACATTCTCCTCCCCTTTTCTCTCCCCACCTCTGTGTCCATCTCTCTCTCTTTCACTCTCTTTGTCTCACTCTCTCCTTCTCTCGCTCCCTGTCTTTCTATCTCTCTCTCTCTCGCTATCTCACTCTCCATATCACTCTCTCCATCTCCTTCACTTTCTCCCTCACTTTCTTTCCTCCTTCTCTCCCCCTCCTGCTCCCCCTTGCATCCCCTCCATAAGACCATAAGACATAAGAGCAGAATTAGGCCATCTGGCCCTTCAAGTCTGCTCCACGATTCAATCATGGCTGATCCTTTTTTTTTTTATCTGTTCCTCAACCCCAGTTCCCTGCCTTCTCCCCATAACCTTTGATGCCATATTCAATCAAGAACCTATCAATCTCTGCCTTAAATACACCCAACGACTGGGCCTCCACAGCTGCATGTGGCAACCAACAGATTCCATAAATTCACTACCCTTTGGCTAAAGAAATTTCTCCACACCTCTGTTTTGAAAGGGTGCCCCTCTATCCTGAGGCTGCGCCCTCTTGTCCTGGACTCTCCCACTATGGGAAACATCCGTTCCACATCTACTCTGTCTAGGCCTTTCAATATTCAAGAGGTTTCAATGAGACCACCATCATCCTTTTGAATTCCAGCGAGTACAGACCCAGAGCCATCGAACATTCCTCATATGATAGTCCTTTCATTCCTGGAATCATCCTTGTGAACCTCCTCTGGACCCTCTCCAATGCCAGCACATCTTTTCTAAGATGAGGGCCCCAAAACTGTTCACAATACTCAAGGTGAGGCCTCACCAGTGCCTTATAAAGCCTCAGCATCACATCCCTGCTCTTGTATTCTAGACCTCCTGAGATGAATGCTAACATGGCATTTGCCTTCCTCACCACTGACTCAGCATGCAAGTTAACCTTCAGGGTGTTCTGCTCAAGGAAACCCAAGTCCCTCTGCAACTCAGATTCCTGGATTATATCACCGTTTAGAAAATAGGCCGCACATTTATTTCTACTACCAATGTGCATGACCATACATTTTCCAGCATTGTATTTCATTTGCCACTTTCTTGCCCATTTTCCTAATCTGTCTATAAGTCCTTCTGTATTCTACCTGTTTTCTCAACACTACCTGCCCCTCCACCAAACTTCATATCATCTGCAAACTTGGCAACAAAGCCATCTATTCCATCATCTAAATCATTTGTATATAGCATAAAAAGAAGTGGTCCCAACACCGACCCTTGCGGAACACCACTAGTCACTGGCAGCCAACCAGACAAGGACCCTTTTATTCCCACTCGCTGCCTTCTTTCAATTAGCCAATGCACTAACCATTCCTGCAATACCACGGGCTCTAACTTGGTAAGCAGCTTCATGTGTGGCACCTTGTCAAAGGTCTTCTGAAAGTCCAAATGTACAATATCCACTGTATCTCCTTTATCCATTCTACTTGTAATCTCCTCAATGAAATCCAACAGGTTTGTCAGGCAGGATTTTCCCCGAAGGAAACCATGCTGACTTTGTACTATCTTGTCCTGTGTCACCATGTACTCCATCACCTCGTCCTTAACAAATGACTCTAACATCTTCCCAACCACTGAGGTTAGGCTAACTGGTCTATAATTTCCTTTCTGCTGCCTTCCTCCTTACTTAAAGAGTGGAGTGACATTTGCAATTTTCTAGTCCTCTGGCACCATGTCAGGGTCCAATGATTTTTTAAAGGTCATTTCTAATGCCATCACAATCTCTAACACTACCTCACTCAGAACCCTGGGGTGTGGTTCCTCTGAGCCGGGTGACCTAAGTACCTTTAGGTCTTTCAGCTTTTTGAGCACTTCCTGTCTTGTAATAGTAACTGCACCCACTTCTCTTCCTTCACACACTGCAACATCAGGCATAATGCTAGTGTCTTCCCATTATTTCTCCTGCCTCATTTTCTAGTGGTCCTATATCCACTCTCATTTCTTTTTTTATTTTTAACATACTGAAAAAGCTTTTACTATCCACTTTGATATTATTTGTTAGCTTGCTTCCATATTTCATCTTTTCCCTTCCAATGATTTTTTAGTTGCTTTCTGAAGGTTTTAAAAAACTTCTATCATCCCACTAGTTGTTGTATTGCCTTTCTTTTCCTTTTACAATAGCTTTGACTTCCCCTGTCAGTCACAGTTATGCTGTTTTACCACTGGAGTATTTTCCTTCCCCTCCTCCTCCTCTTCCCTTCTCTCCATCCCCCTATCTCCCTCTCTCTCTCTCTCCAGCATTTTGTGTAACTCCTGTACCAGCCATGCTTGGGTATATAAAGAAGCACTGAAGCTGGTTTTAACTGCATTCTCTAAGAATACAGAAATTGAAGTAGTTTTCATGTTACTAATGCACTGCAAGATGAAATCCAGCATACACATCAGAGTAGGAGTTTTACCTGGATTGATATTGTCAAACATTTCTTTCCAAGCCAAGAAGAAGGTGAATCCGAATTTTCTGGTAGACAGGGCACCATCTACCACTGGCAGTACCTCATGGTCTTTGCTATTCCTGAAAATGTGAAGCCGTCAGTAAGAAATGAAATATAGTTCAGTACAGCCCAATAAGGGTGTTAAACTTTTAACATACTCTAAATCTCATTAAAAGACATTAAGGTACCTTATGTATTTTTCAGATACATTAATTGCAAAGGAGAAGTGAGAGTGAATCGTCGTCGTGTCGTGGCCATCCCTCAATAGTCAATATCAGACCGCTGAGAAACAATGCTGGAGAGGTAGTAATGGGGGAGCAATGAAATAGCGAGCAAACTGAATAGGCATTTTGTGTCAGTCTTCACTGTGGAAGACACTAGTAGTACGGTGGATGTTATAGGTGCCAGCGGGGATGAAGTGTGAGAAGTTAGCATTACTAGAGAAAAGGTTCTTGGGAAACTGAAAGGTCTGAAGGTGGATAAGTCACCTGGACCAGGTGGTGTACACCCCAGAGTTCTGAAAGAGGTGGCAGAAGAGATTGTGGAGGCATTAGTAATGGTCTTTCAAGAATCACTAGATTCTAGAATGGTTCCAGAAGACTGGACACTTGCGAATGTCACTCCACTCTTCAAGCAGGAAAGAGGCAGAAGAAAGGAAACTATAGGCCCGTTAGTCTGACCTCAGTGGTGGGAAAAATACTTGTAGGCAGATAATAAAATAGGCCACAGTCAGCATGGTTTCCTCAAGGGAATCTTGTCTGACAAAACTGTTGGAATTCTTTGAAGAAATTAAAAGCAGGATAGTCGAAGGAGAATTGGTTGATCTTGTCTCTTGGATTTTCAGAAAGCCTTTGAAAAGGTGCCACACATGAGGCTGCTTAACAAGCTATGAGCTCATAGTATTACAGGAAAGGTCCTAGCAAGGACAAAGCAGTGGCTGATTGCAGGAGGGAAAGAGTGGGAATAAAGGGAGCCTCTTCTGGCTGGCTGCCGGTGGCTAGTGGTGTTCCACAGGGGTCTGTGTTGGGACTGGTTTTTTTTACATTATATGTCAATGATTTGAATGATGGAATTGATGGCTTTGTGCAAAGTTTGCAGACGATATGAAAATAGGTAGAGGGGTAGGTAGTTTTCAGGAAGTAGAGAGGCTACAAGAGGACTTAGACAGACTAGGAGAATAGGCAAAAGAGTAGCAGATGAAATACAATGTCAGGAAGTGTATGGTCATGCACTTTGGTAGAAGAAATGCAAGGGCTGACAATTTTCAAAATGGAGAGAAAATACAAAGAACTGAAGTGCAAAGGGACTTGGGAGTCCTTGTGCAGGATTTTCTAAAGGTTAACTTGCAGGGTGAGTCTATGGTGTGGAAGGCAAATGCAACATTTGCACTCATTCCAAGAGGACTAGAATATAAAAGCAAGGATGTAATGTTGAAACTTTATAAAGCATTGGTGAGGCCTCACTTGGAGTTCCGGGCCCCTTATCTTTGAACGGATGTGCTGAAACTGGAGAGGGTTCAAAGGAGGCTCATGGAAATTATTCCTGAATTGAAAGGCTTGTCACATGAAGAGCATTTGAATATTCTGGGACTATGTTCACTAGAATTTAGAAGAACGAGGGGTGACCTTATTGAAAAGGCTTCGATAGAGCGGATGTTTCTTATGGTGGGAGAGTCTGACACTGCCTCAGAATGGAGGGGCATCCTTCTAGAATGGCCTTTAGCCAGAAGGTGGTCAGTCTGTGGAGATCCTTGCCGCAGGCAGATGTGGAGGCCAAATCTTTATGTATATTAAAACAAAGGTTGATAGATTTTGATTGATCAGGGCATGAAGGGATATGGGGAGAATTGGGGCTGAGAGGAAAATTGCATTAAATGGTGTAGCAGATTCGATGGGTCAAAATGCCCTAAATCTGTTTCTGTATCTTATGGTCTTTATCAATCTCTACCTTCCCACACACATACCCCTCCATGTTTCTATCATCCGTCTGCCTATCTCTGTCGGTCAGGGTCATCCATGGATGTGGTGTCCCAGCTGTCTACCTGATATGCAAGCCAGAGCAGTACGATATGGAAAGCCAGCCGTAGGCTCCAGCTCTCCACACAGCTGATAAATACAAAGGAACGGCACAGATCAATACACCAGTGGCATCGTTGAAATGGCTAGACAGCATTGACCTTGACATAGAACTGCCTCAGGGGCTTCAGCTCTGAATTTTTCCCTCGGGATTCGCTCCAGAAGACTTCCCCATGAGCCACAAGGCAGCAGAGGTTTGAGATCAGGGGTTTTCTTCTCCTAAGTGAGCTGCCAATCATGGCTGGTGAGCCCCATCTGCCCAAAGCAACTGTTAATAAAGCACAGTAACCCATTTTTTCCCCTCCTCCTGTCAATAGAAACGGTTTGATCAGCGTTAGCAGCCCAGCCTCACATGAATGTGTGCCTACCGAGGAGTCCCTTAAGTGTCCCTGAAGTATCTGCCTGTGCCCGTGCCAGCACCCCTGGCAGTGCGTGCCACACACTCTTAGTGTAAAGAAAACTATCACTGACATCTCCTCTGTACTTTTCCCCCAGGTTGTATTAGCCATTTCTGGTGTGGGAAAACTGTCTCTGGCTGTCCACTCATAGGCCATGAATAGCTTTCTGAAATATTTTTCCAGCCTGTGCAGAATTTCAGTGAAGAAAATGTCTTACCTGTTCATATAATGAATTTCTTTCTGAAAACAAAAATGCAGATACATCTTAGTATTCAGGAATATTCACCTGTACCCACAAAGTTCAGAGTAAATTTATTATCAAAGTACATATACTACCCTGAGATTCATTTTCTTCTGGGCACACTCACAGAATTGGAAGGTGCTCAGAATTCAAGTTTTCTTTGCTGTCAATGCACAGACAGGAAAGCTGCCCACCGCCCCCCCCCCCCCAGAGCACACTCAGAGGTTGATGCGAAGCAATCCATTTCATTCTATGTCTTGATGTAAATTTGGCAAATAAAGGTAATCTTTTTCTTCAGTTTGCTTGTAAGTTTAGTGATGAGGGACTTCAGTTTTGAATGATTATGACAGAGTGGGTCTGCGAGTGGAAGTTCAGGATGAGCTTTGTAAAGAGTGCATAGAACATAAAACATGAAGCAGTTTAGCACAATATAGGTCCTTCGGCCCACAATGTTGTGCCACCGTTTTTACCCACTTCAAGATCAAAGTAACCCTTCCCTCTCTCAATTCCTCCCGTTTTCTTTCATCTGTATGCCTATCTAAAAGTCTCTTAAGTGTCCCGAATATATTTGCCTCCACTGGCAGGACATTCCATGTGCTTGCCACTGTAAACAAAAACTATCTCTGACAACCAACCCCCTCTGTGTATTTTTCTCTAATAATCTCAATTTATTGCCCTGGTCTCTGCCCTGGGAATATTTCTCTGACTGTTCGCTCTACCTTTGCATCTTATCATCTTGTACACCTCTATCAAGTCACCTCACATTCTCCTTTGTTTCAAAGCAAAAAGCCCTAGCTCACCAAACCTACCCTCTTAAGACATGTTCTCTAATCCAGGCAGCATCCTGGTAAATCTCATGTGTGCCCTCTCCAAGGCCTCCACATTCTTTCCCTAATGAGGTGATCAGAACTGAACACAGTATTCCATGTGTGGTCTAACCAGAGTCTTACAGAGGTGCAACATTACCACCCAGCTCTGGAACTCAATTTCCAACTAATGAAGGGTAACATATTATTAGCCATCTTCACCACTCTTCAAATTGCATGGCAATTATGAGGGATATATGGTCTAGGACTCTGTTCCGACACACTGCTAAGTATCCTTTGCACTCTGTCTTCAAGATCAATCTTTTCTGGATTGAACTCCATCTGTCACTTCCAGCTCAGTTCTGCATCCTGGCAACATTCCATTGTAAACATATGAGTAGACTCTAAATGGAGGTTTGTTTAACAGGATGGTAAGAATGGGACATCTTAGTGTGACGGGGTCCTGAATTACCCCTAAAAACTGTGCTCAATTACCCCTATGAACTATGCTTTTGAAAAGAGAGAGAGAGAGAGACAAAGACTAACTTTTGGACTGTCACTTTAAGGCACAAGGAACTTTTGGATTTCTGCTGAGTTGGAGAGAGAGGGGGCACCGAGCAGCTCATAAGTCACTATGGTGACTGAGAGCGGCACTATTTGATGGACAATCAATGTTATAGTTTCTCTGGAGGCTTATACTTCCCAAGGACAATTGCCTGCTTGTACATTTCTTACACAGACAAAGGAAGGAGGAGTTATTTGAATGACAATTGGTACTCAGTACGGTGAGATAAATAGGAGGTCAGATGATATAGACCTCAGGCACATGTTTTGGACACTGAATGAGCTTTGTTGTGCCCACAGCAAAAGTGGGTTTTTGGAGGATCGATCAGCGGCTTTTGCAATGAGAAAAGGGATTGGCTGGTGGGGAGTTGTCCATGTGTCCACCCTTGCCTGGGTTGATAGCTCCATCACAGAAAACTGGTCCCCTTTGTTGTGGTCACAGTCAGTGACTTTTAAAGGATTCCGGAGGACAACAGGAAGATCGACGGCGACAGCTCACCTGAAGACTCAAATCTCTCTTTCTCTCTCTCTATTACTACTCAACTCAACACCATGAACTGAACTGAACGTTACTCATCATCGTAAGACTATCTATTTACCCCTAGACTTGAAGAAGCTTGGGTTTCATATATATTTTCCACACTTACTGATTTACTTACTTATATATAATCATTGTTACCTGTTTGATTTATCTACATTTATATTACTGTATTGCATAGTTACTAATAAATAATATTAGTTAATAGCAATACTGGACTCCAAAGTGCTTTCCATCTCTGCTGGTTCTTTAAGCCGTCATGGGGTACGTGACAATAGCTTATACAGAGCGGTTACAACAATCCTATTCGTGCATTTTTGGGTTTAGTGCATATAGCAATAACTTCAGCAACTGACTTCAGCCACCAACCTTCAAATATGTATATAGACTGTAGATTAAATTGAAAATGCAGCTCTGAACAATGAGTTCCTAAAAGATGTGAATCACAGTTAACGAGAAGACCAGGCAGTGCTAATTAAAATGCATTCAGGTGTCTGTGGTGTGGGTGCAATGTGGGAGCTGTGAAGGTTGTGTGCAGTTCAAAGGAAGCATTGAAATGTGGAATTGTCCTTTGATCATAAAATGTTGTGCAGGGTTGAGTCGAGCAGACTCCGTGCTCCAGAAGGATCTCCACATGATGATTGGTGTGTCTCACTTTGTGGAACAAGGACACTGCTTCATATCCAACAGCTAAGTCTCTCCAGTGACTTTGTCCACCCGACAACCAATCCCACATTTAAGAGAAAGCAAGGTAAATATACTAAGGCAAGACATAAACACAAGTGATCCCTCAGATGCTGGGAATCCAGAGCAACACACACAAAATTCTGGAGGGA
The DNA here is from genome assembly GCF_030028105.1 of Mobula birostris. Taxonomy (NCBI): domain Eukaryota; kingdom Metazoa; phylum Chordata; class Chondrichthyes; order Myliobatiformes; family Myliobatidae; genus Mobula; species Mobula birostris. The sequence goes on from NC_092374.1 coordinate 202,611,051, forward strand.
CACAGCAGGTCAGACAGCATGAATGGAAAGGAATAAACAGTGGGCTGAGACCTTTCATCGAGACGGGAAAGGAAGGGAGTAGGAGCCTAAATAAAAAAGACAGCAGTGGGGGAAAAGTACAGGCTGGCATGTGAGAGGTGAGACCAGATCAGGGGGGAGGTGGGTGGGTAGGGGAGAGGGGATGAAGTGAGAAGCCGGGAGGGAATAGATGGAAGAGGTAAAGCTCTGAAGAAGAAAGGATCTGATAGGAGAGGACAGTGGACCTTGGCAGAAAAAGAAGAGGCTTCTCTGGGAGTTACCAAGGGTCACTTTCAGAGATCTACGGCCTTGGGACCTTAAGATCCCTCTATATTCAAGAATAACGCAAGTAAAATGCCTGATGAGTTCAGCAGGTCAGGCTGCATCTAGGGAGGGGAATAAACCATTGTCACTTCGGGCTGAGATCTGATCAGGTCTGTTCATTGCTGCTGCTTGGCTTGCTGGGTTTCTCTGGCATGTTGTGGTATGTTGTAACAGGGGGGGGAGTAGTTCTCCCATGATAATGTGGGAAATAGCATGGAAATAACAGACATTATGTCAATAACTATTGTTAAACCTACACAAGTCACCAGCTTTGATCACCTTGCTATGGTAATGACCCAATGGCAGAGGGTAAAGATTAGGGCAGGTTCATTTGAAATGTCACATGGAAAGGATGAAGTGGTGTTCCTTAAAAATAAAAGAAAATTATGGGGACATCAATTAATGTTTTTAAAATCATGATGTATTTTGAGGAAGGAAGCAGGAAGAATTTCAGATGGCATAAGGGACACAGCAGGTCAGGCAGCATCGATGGAGGGGACATTTCAAGCCAAGACCCTTCATCAGAACTCATTTCCTCAGAACTCATTTTGCAACAATGTTCATGTTCATGGAACTGAATTAAAATATTGATCCCTTCCCCACCTTCAGGAACAATGCTCCACTTTTCTCCCTCATCCGTTTCTGCAAATCTGAGATTTCCTCCTGAATGGAATGCAAGTTATCTTGAATTTTTCTCAGAGTTTCTTCCATGGTGTCCCGAATTGTTTTCTCTTGTTCCCTCAGGTTTCCAATGTACTCTTGTTCCTTCTCATTGAGAAACTGATGCATGCTATCAAACTCAGACGTGACATAGTCCTGCAGAGAACGTGACTTCGCCTAGAAATGAAAAGTAAAATTTAATAAATGCCAGTGAAGGTAAATCACTGAGAATTGCAAAAAGCATTGGGAGACTTTACCCTGATTTCTCTGATCTTTTGTATCTGCTGCCTCTCCGTCTCCGAAATCAGTGACCTCTTCACCATGAGTAGTTCCAGGGAGGTTTTCACCTGAGCCTCGGATTGAGATAGAACAAGAAGTTCAAGTTTATTGTCATTCAGCCACACACATGTACGCAGCAAAATGAAACATTGTCCCTCTGGAGCCATGATGCTGGAGTCACAAACAGCCCACAGCACGAGAAGCACAAGACAGACACAAAATATTTTATTTAGGGATACAGTGCGGACTGGGCCATCCTCCCCGAGCTACCCCCGAGGACTGGGGAAACTAGAGGACCCAGAGAAAACCCATTACAACCTGACATACAGACACCTTTCAGACGACACTGGGGGGGGGGGGGTACAGACTCCTTACAGACTCCACTGCGGGGGTACAGACTCCTTACAGTTTCCACCGGGCGGGGGGAGGTACAGACATCTTACCCGGGGGGGGGGTATAGACTCCACCGGTGGGGTACAGACTCCACTGGGGGGGGGGGTACAGACACCTTACAGACACCACCGGGGGGGGGGCGGGGTGCAGACTCCTCACGGACTCCACCAGGATAGTACAGACACCTTAGAGTGGGGTCCCCAACCTTTTTCGCATTGCGTACCGGTTTAATATTGACAATATTCTTGCGGACCGGACGACCCGGGGTGGGGGTGGGAGTGGGGGTGGGGGGGTGTCAACGGACAAGAGTAGCAGTCGAATTCGTTGTGCTTCCCCCGATAAGACTACAATGACCATGAAGCCTTGCACGGGCACCTGTTTGCGCATGCGTGTATGTGCCGATTTTTTTTCTTCTCTACAAATAGTTTTTGGCGATTCTGTTCATGGGAGGGGTGTTAATCACGACCTGAATATAGGTGATAAGTGGCTAATACACTCAATTTTGTTTCTAAAAGGGTTTATGTAATGAATTTAATATTAAACGCACAGCGCATATTTTCCTTGCATGAATATATGTGATAAGTCAATAGCATCATTACATTTTAAGTAACGTTTGGATATTAAACACACAGCACATATTTTCCCCGTATGAATATATAAAATCATTGAAACACACCAATATCGCTGAATCAGTGGGAGACCTGAGCCTGTTTTCCGGCAACAAGACGGTCCTATCCAGGGGTGATGGGAGACAGCGATACTCGAAGGGGGTTCCTTATGTCCAGTCTATTCCGCAGTTTAGTTTTTGTTGCATTCATTGCAGAAATATGTTGGAAATGGAAGCAGCGTTTTCAGTGCTTTCGTGGCTATCTCAGGATATTTAGCCTTGACTTTGATGCAGAATGCCGGCAGAGATGTTATGTCAAAAATTCTTTTCAGCCCGCCGTTATTTGCAAGCTCAAGGAGTTGATCTCCTTCCCGCGCTGACATAGATGACGCGTTTGTAATGACCTCGCGTGCGTTCAAGCTCAACAGTGGGCAGGACAAGGAATGAGGAAAGGTGCAGCTGACTCATATCGCCAAATCATATTGCTTCCTCGCGGCCCGGTAGCACCTGCTTTGCGGCCCGGTGGTTGGGGACCACTGCCTTAGGGACACGACTGGGGGGAGATGCAGACACCTCACAGACTCTACTGGGCGGGAGGGTACAGATTCCTTACAGACTTCACCTGGGGGGGGGGGGGCGGGATGTGCAGACACTTTACAGACTCTACCGGGGCAGTACAGACACCTTACAGACTCTGCAGGGGAGGGTGTACAGACTCCTTACACAGGACACAGGGGAGAGTGTACAAAGTCCTTACAAAGGACACAGCGGAGAGTGTACAGACTCCTTACACAGGACACAGGGGAGGGTGTACAGACTCCTCACACAGGACACAGGGGAGATTGCACAGTCTCCTTACACAGGACACAAGGGAGGGTGTACAGACTCCTTATACAGGACACAGGGGAGGGGGTACAGACTCCTTACACAGGGCACAGGAGAGAGTGTACAGACTCCTTACACAGGACACAGGGGAGAGTGTACATTCTCCTTACACAGGACACAGGGGAGTGTGTACAGACTCCTTACACAGGACAGAGAAAAGCGTGTACATACTCCTTACACAGGACACAGGGGAGAGTGTACAGACTCCTTACACAGGACACAGGGCAGAGTGTACAGACTCCTTACACAGGACACAGGAGAGATGTACACACTCCTTATACAGGACACAGGAGAGAGTTTACAGATCCCTTACAAAGGAAACAGGGGAGAGTGTTCAGACTCCATACACAGGACACAGGAGAGGGTGTACAGACTCCTTATAGACGACACAGGGGAGAGTGTACATTCTCCTTACACAGGACACAAGGGAGGGTGTACATACTCCTTACATAGGACACAGGGGAGTGTGTACAGACTCCTTACACAGGACAGAGGAGAGGGTGTACATACTCCTTACACAGGACACAGGGGAGAGTGTACCGACTCCTTACACAGGACACAGGGGAGAGTGTACAGACTTCTTACACAGGACACAGGGGAGAGTGTACTGACTCCTTATACAGGACACAGGGGAGAGTGTACAGTCTCCTTATACAGGAGAGAGGGGAAAGTGTACAGACTCCATACACAGGACACAGGGAAGAGTGTATATACTACTTACACAGGACACAGGGGAGGGTGTACAGACTCCGTACACAGGACACAGGGGAGAGTGTACACACTCCTTACACAGGACGGAGTAGAGGGTGTAAATACTCCTTACACAGGACACAGGGGAGAGTGTACAGACTCCTCACACAGGAAACAGGGGAGAGTGTGCAGACTTCTTAAACAGGACAGAGGGGAGGGTGTACAGAGTCCTTACACAGGACACAGGGGAGGGTGTACAGACTCCTTACACAGGACACAGGGGAGAGTGTACAGACTCCGTACACAGGACACAGGGGAGAGTGTATATACTCCGTACACAGGACACAGGGGAGAGTGTATATACTCCTTACACAGGACACTGGGGAGAGTGTACAGACTCCTTATACAAAACACAGGGAAGGGTGTACAGACACCTTACACAGGACACAGGGGAGGGTGTACAGACTCCTTACACAGGACACAGGTGAGAGTGTACAGACTCCTTACGCAGGACACAGGGGAGGGGGTACAGACTCCTTAAGCAGGACACAGGAGAGGGTGTACAGACTCCTTATAGACGACACAGGGGAGTGTGTACATTCTCCTTACACAGGACACAGGGGCGAGTGTACATGCTACTTACACAGTACACAGGGGAGTGTGTACAGACTCCTTATGCAGGACAGAGGAGAGGGTGTACATACTCCTTACACCGGACACAGGGGAGAGTGTACATACTCCTTACACAGGACGGGGTAGAGGGTGTAAATACTCCTTACACAGGACACAGGGGAGAGTGTACAGACTCCTCACACAGGAAACAGGGGAGAGTGTACAGACTTCTTAAACAGGACAGAGGGGAGGGTGTACAGAGTCCTTACACAGGACACAGGGGAGGGTGTACAGACTCCTTACACAGGACACAGGGGAGTGTGTACAGACTCCTTGCACAGGACAGAGGAGAGAGTGTACACACTCGTTATACAGGACACAGAGGAGAGTTTACAGACCCCTTACAAAGGAAACAGGGGAGAGTGTACAGACTCCTCATACAGGACACAGGGGAGGGTATACAGACTCCTTACACAGGACACAGGGGAGGGTGTACATACTCCTTAAACAGGACACAAGGGAGAGTGTACAGACTGCTTACACAGGACAAAGGAGAGGGTGTACATACTCCTTACACAGGACACAGGGGAGAGTATACAGACTCCGCACACAGGACACAGGGGAGGGTGAATGGACTCCTTACACAGGACACAGGGGAGTGTGTACAGACTCCTTACACAGGACACAGGGGAGAGTGTACAGACACCTTGCACAGGACACAGGGGAGGTTGTACGGACTCCTTACACAGGACACAGGGGAGAGTGTGCCGACTCCTTACACAGGACACAGGGGAGACTGTACAGACTTCTTACACAAGACAGAGAGGAGGGTGTACAGAGTCCTTACACAGGACACAGAGGAGGGTGTACAGACTCCTTACACAGGACACAGGGGAGAGTGTGCCGACTCCTTACACAGGACACAAGAGAGGGTGTACAGACTCCTTACACAGGGGAGAGTGTACAAACTCCTTATACAGGAGACAGGGGAGAGTGTACAGTCTCCTTATACAGGACAGAGGGGAGAGTGTACAGACACCGTACACAGGACACAGGGGAGAGTGTATATACTCCGTACACAGGACACAGGGGAGACTGTACAGACTTCTTACACAGGACAGAGAGGAGGGTGTACAGAGTCCTTACACAGGACACAGGGGAGGGAGTACAGACTCCTTACATAGGGGAGAGTGTACAGACTCCTTATACAGGACACAGGGGAGAGTGTACAGTCTCCTTATACAGGACAGAGGGGAGAGTGTACAGACTCCGTACACAGGACACATGGGAGAGTGTATATACTCCGTACACAGGACACAGGGGAGAGTGTACCGACTTTCTACACAGGACACGGGGAGAGTGTACATACTCCTTACGCAGGACACAGGGGAGGGTGAACAGTCTCCTTACACAGGACACAGGGGAGGGTGTAAAGTCTCCTTACACAGGACACAGGTGAGAGTGTACAGACTCCTTACACGGAACACAGGGGAGGGTGTACAGAGTCCTTACACAGGACACAGGGGAGGGTTTACAGACTCCTTATACAGGACACAGGGGAGGGTGTACAGAGTCCTTACACAGGACAAAAGGGAGGGTGTACAGACTCCTTATACAGGACACCGGGGAGAGTGTACATACTCCTTACACAGGACACAGCGGAGGGTGTACAGACTCCTTACATAGGACACAGGGGAGAGTGTACAGACTCCTTAGACAGGACACAGGGGAGAGTGTAAATACTCCTTACGCAGGACACAGGGGAGGGTGTACAGACTCCGTACACAGGACACAGCGGTGAGTGTATATACTCCTTACGCAGGGCACAGAGGGGAGTGTACATACTCCTTACAGAGGACACAGGGGAGAGTGTATGGACTACTTACACAGGACACAGGGGAGGGTGTACAGACTCCTTACACAGGACACAGGGGAGAGTGTACATACTCCCCACGCAGGACACAGTGGAGTGTGTACAGACTCTGTACACAGGACACAGGGGAGAATGTACATACATTTTACGCAGGACACAGGGGAGAGTGTACAGAGCCCTTGCACAGGAAACAGGGGAGAGTGTGCATACTTCTTACACAGGACACAGGGGAGAGTGTACAGACTCCTTATACAGGACACAAGAAAGAGTGTACAGACTCCTTACACAGGACACAGGGGAGGGTGTACAGACTTCTTACACAGGACACAGGGGAGAGTGTACAGACTACTTACACAGTACACAGGGGAGAGTGTACAGACTCCTTACACAGGACACAGGGGAGAGTGTACATACTCCTCACGCGGGACACAGCGGAGAGTGTACAGAGTCCTTACACAGGAAACAGGGGAAAGTGTACATACTTCTTACACAGGACACAGGGGAGGGTGTACAGTCTCCATATACAGGACACAGGGGAGAGTGTACAGACTCCTTACACTGGACATAGGGGAGAGTGTGCAGAATCCTTACACAGGACACAGGGGAGAGTGTACAGACTTCTTACACAGGACAGAGGGGAGGGTGTACAGAGTCCTTACACAGGACACAGGGGAGTGTGTACAGTCTCCTTACAGAGGACAAAGCGCAGAGTGTAGATACTCCTTACACAGGGCACAGGGGAGAGTGTACAGACTCCTTATACAGGACACAGGGGAGAGTGTACAGACTCCTTACACAGGACACAGGGGAGAGTGTACATACTCCTTGCGCAGGACACAGGGGAGGGTGTACAGACTCCATACACAGGACACAGGGGAGAGTGTACATACTTCTTACACAGGACACAGGGGAGAGTGTACAGAGTCCTTACATAGGACACAGGGGAGAGTGTACAGACTTCTTACATGGGACACAGGGGAGAGTGTATAGTCTTCTTCCAGGTGTTGTCAGATTTGAACTCTGAACCCCCAGCACTGATCTGTAATAGTACTGTGCTAACTACTACACCACTAAGTGGCTCATGTCTGTGAGTGGTATGGGCTGTTGGAGCACTTCCCATGCACAGTTCTCTGAGATGCACGGGATGTTGTCCTGCAGATTGGTGTCTGTCCCCAGGGCAGTCCTAAGTTGTGCTTAATGCTGATGGGCAGCTCTTGCGATGCCACAGTGTAAAGCGTATTAGTCTCTACCATTCCTATAGAGCTGGGGTGGCTGCTACATGGACAACAACTTGCTCTCCATATGTACAGCCCTAGCTTGTGTACTGACTTGTCCATCACGTAGACAGCTGAGACACCATACCCATGGTCTAGCCCGACCAACAGAAGTCCTCCATATCTCTGGAAGAACAAGCAGGCATCAGTTCCCTTTGGGTGGTAGACAAAGTTAATCAAGTTCTGTTTTCTAGGAAGGGAACACTGGAGAGCAGTTTTGATGGGTGAGTGGCCTGCTGGGGTCAGCCTTTAACTGAGACTCAGCAGAGGTGGTGGAGGGAGAAAACCTTCTGAAACAATCGGGAAATCTAACCTTAAGCGCAAGAGATTCTGCAGGAGCTTGAAATCCAGAGCAACACACACAAAATGCTGGAGGAACTCAGCAGGTCGGGAAGCATCTAAGGAGGGGAATAAACAGTCGATGTTCCAGACTGAGGTCCTTCATCAAGGCTGGATTGGAAGGGAGCAGAAACCAGAATAAGTAGGTCAGGGGATTGGAAGGAGTACAGGTGATAGGTGAGACCAGGTCAGGGGGGAAGTTGGGTGGCTGGGGGACATGGGAATGAAGCAGGAAGCTGGAAAGTGGCAGGCAGAAGAGGGCAAGTGCTGGAGATAAGGGAGTCTGACAGGAGAGTGCAGTTGACCACAGAACAAGGAGCACCAGAGGATTATGATGGGCAGGGGAGGAGAAGGAGTAAGAGGGGAACCAGAATGGGAAATGGAAAAAGCGAGAGAGGGGAGAAATTGCCAGTTCTTAGGTAATGAAATTTTCTTTACCTTTTGAATTTCCACAGCTTCTTTAATTGGCCGAAAGTGGTGCTCCCTGTGTTCCAGCGCGTCTCTGCAGATCAGGCAGATCAGTTTCTGGTCAGTTTCACAAAATAGCTTCAGTTCATCGTCATGTTCTTCACAGTGAAGTTTACTTTCTTCCTCATTCAAATTTTCCTTTAATTCTCGAGCTCTCTCAGACAGCTTTGCCAGGGCTTGATTGATCCTGAGTTTCCTTGCTGGAAAAACTGCCCGACATTCTGGGCAGGAATTGTTCTTCCTTTCCCAACACCGGTTGATGCAGGCAAGACAGAAGTTGTGCCCACACTCCAGAGAAATTGGTTCAGTGAAGAAGTTGAGGCATATGGAGCAGACTGCCTCCTCACTCCAACCCACGTACTTTTCCCTGTAAGCCATGATCACAGCCAATACTTACTGATTGAAAGTACTTTCAGCTCTTATAAACCGCTGAACACCTGCAATTCAAAGTTCAAAGTAAATTTATCGAAGAACAGCATCAAGTTAATAACAATAAGAATAGCATTATTTAGAGAGCACTTCTCATACCAATGCAGTTCAAAGTGCTTTACATTGGGATTAAAGTACAAATATGAAGATAAAATTAAAGTTAAAAATTAAACATGAAAATAATAAAAGATGTTGGTTGAAAGCAATGTTAAATAAATAGGTTTTGAGCTAGTATTTAAATGTATCAACTGAGTCTGCATCCCTTATACTTTTTAGGTGCTGTATTCCACAGTTTAACAGTGTAGTTCATTCTGAAGAGCTTTAAAAACAAGTAAGGAAACTTTAAAATCAATTCTAAAAGAAACAAGACGCCAATGCAGTGTGGCATGTACAGCATAGGAGTGATGTGTTCTCCCATCCTGGCTTAAAGGTTTAGCAGCACCATTCGGAATGAGTTGAAGTTTGACAATAAATTGCTTTGGAAGGCCAGAAATTAGCATTCAAACTGAACCTTGAACAATATTATAAGAAAAGATTGAGGCTTTTAGTGTTGGTGGTGGCCTTGTGAAATCCCATAGAACAAGTCAGTTCCAAAGGTTTCAACCAGCATTCAATGCTGTTGGAACTCACCATTCTAAATTTACACACCAGCTTCCTGGCAGTCTAGTTGGGCTTTCTTACACTCAACATTAACAGAAACTGTTAGGGAATGGCTTAGTATGTATTTTTTAATCATGTCAAAACTATAAACTGTTGGCTTTTGTTTTTTTCATTCTGTGACTCTCTTCTGTCTGATGATTTTGCTTTTCAAAGATGGAGCTGAGCTGAAACATCCATCAGTAGGGACAGGGATGAGGGGAATGAGAGGTCAGGGTCAGTAAATGAAGAGTTAAGGGGATGAGTTGGAGGTCAGAGTTCAGGTCGGAGCACTCTGAGGTCATAGGTTGGTGATCACTGAGGACGGGGGTTCAAAGTACGAGGTCTGAGATGACAACAAAGCAAAAATGGCTGTAATCTCTGGAAGCAATTCGGAAGGCAGGGTATATATACATTGTTCCTGATATTGGGGAAGTCCAGAACGAGGGGTCACAGTTTAAGGATAAAGGGAAGTCTTTTAGGACCGAGATGAGGAAAAACTTCTTCACACAGAGAGTGGTGAATCTGTGGAATTCTCTGCCACAGGAAACAGTTGAGGCCAGTTCACTGGCTATATTTAAGAGGGAGTTAGATATGGCCCTTGTGGCTAAAGGAATCAGGGGGTATGGAGAGAAGGCAGGTACAGGGTTCTGAGTTGGATGATCAGCCATGATCATACTGAATGGCGGTGCAGGCTCGGAGGGCGGAATTGCCTACTCTTGCACCTATTTTCTACATCCCAAAGAGAAAGAAGTATTCCAAAGGCAAGATGACACAATCATGGCCAACAAGCAATATCAGTGCCAACATAAAAACCCAAGAGGGGGCAATTAATAGAGCAAAAATTAATTGGATGCTAGAGAATTGGGATGCTTTTAAAAACAACAAAAGGCAACTTAAAAGTCATAAAGGAGGTAAAAATGGAATGCAAAATTAAGCTAGCCAATAATATTAAAGAGGATACCAAAAGCTTCTTCAGATACATAAAGTGTAAAAGAAAGCCGACAGTAGAGATCGGCCTGCTAGAAAACGATGCTGGACAGGTAGTAATGGTGGACAACAAAATGGCAGATGAACTGAATAAGTATGTTGTATCAGTCTTCACTGTGGAAGTCACTAACAGTATGGTGCATGTTCCAGGTGCCAGAGGTCATGAAGTGTGTGAAGTTACCATAATGAGAGAGAAAGTTCCGGGAAACTGAAAGACCTGAAGGTAAATGAGAAACCTGGACCAGAAGGTGCACACCACATGGTTCTGAAAAAGATAGCTGAAGAGATTGTGGAGGCATTAGTTATGATCTTTCAAGAATCACTAGATTCTGGAATGGTTCGAGAAGACAGGAAAATTGCAAATGTCACTCCATACGGAGTGGCAATACGGGGAGAAAAGGTGAGATATGAAGGTAAGCTAGCCAAGAATATAAAGGAGGATAGTAAGAGCTTCTTTAGGTATGTGAAGAGGAAAAAATTAGTTAAGACCAAAGTTCAGCCCTTAAGGACAGAAACAGGTGAATTTATTATGGGGAACAAGGAAATGAACAAGGGAACAAGGAGACGAGTTGAACAGGTACTATGGATCTGTCTTCACTAGAGAAGACACAAACAATCTCCCAGATGTAATAGTGGCCAGAGGACCTAGGGTAATGGAGGAACTGAAGGAAATTCACATTAGGCAGAAAATGATGTTGGGTAGACTGATGGGACTGAAGGCTGTTAAATCCCCAGGGCCCGATGGTCTGTATTCCAGGGTCCTTAAGGATGTGGCTCTAGAAATCGTGGATGCATTGGTAATCATTTTCCAATGTTGTATAGATTCAGGATCAGTTCCTGCGGATTGGAGGGTAGCTAATGTTATCCCACTTTTTAAGAAAGGAGGGAGAGAGAAAACAGGGAATTATAGACCAGTTAGCCTGACATCAGTGGTGGGGAAGATGCTGGAGTCAATTATAAAAGATAAAATAGCGGCACATTTGGATAGCAGTAACAGGATCAGTCTGAGTCAGCATGGATTTACGAAGTGGAAATCATGCTTGACTAATCTTCTGGAATTATTTGAGGATGTAACTATGAAAATAGTTCGAAGAAGGAGTCTGAGTGGGAGTGCCGAGAAAGACATTTTTGAAATTTTCGTTATTTTTTTTTCTCCAACAGCGTTCTGAGAGGCGGGACTGCGCAGGCGTGTGACGTCGGGCAGTGCAGCGCGGCAGATTTAAAAGGAACAGAGCCTCATAGAGCGGGCAGCGTAGTTTGTGGGCTGCGGAGTGAGCCGGGAGCAGAGTGAAGGTTTAAGGGCTTCGGCTCAACGGGCTTAGGCAGAAACAGGCGAGGAAAGTTTGGAATTCATTTTCTGTTGTTATTTGAGGAGAGGGGCAGTATGAATGTGAGGGCAGTTTGCTGTTCTCGGTGTCGGATGTGGGAGGCCCTGGAGTCTCCAAGCCTCCCGGACGTCTACATCTGCGCCAAATGCATCGAGATGCAGCTCCTATGGGACCGCGTTACGGAACTGGAGCTGCAGCTCGATGACCTTCGTCTGGTCAGGGAGAGTGAGGAGGTGATAGAGAGGAGTTGCAGGCAGGTGGTCACGCCGGGGCCACAGGAGGCAGACAAGTGGGTCACAGTTAGGAGGGGGAAGGGGAAAGGTCAGGTAATAGGGAGTACCCCGGTGGCTGTGCCCCTTAACAACAGGTACTCCTGTTTGAGTACTGTTGGGGGGGACAGCTTACCCGGGGGAAGCGACAGTGGCCGTGCCTCTGTCACAGAGTCCAGCCCTGTAGCTCAGAAGGGTAGGGTAAGGAAGAGGAGGGCAGTTGTGATAGGGGACTCGATAGTAAGGTGGTCAGATAGGCAATTCTGTGGACGCAGTCCAGAGACCCAGATGGTAGTTTGCCTCCCTGGTGCCAGGGTCCGGGATATTTCTGATCGTGTCCAAGCTATCCTGAAGTGGGTGGGTAAGGAGCCAGAGGTCGTGGTACATATAGGTACCAATGACATAGGTAGGAAAAGGGATGCGGTCCTGAAAGGAGAATATAGGGAGCTAGGAAGGGAGTTGAGAAAAAGGACCGCAAAGGTAGTAATCTCGGGATTACTGCCTGTGCCACGCGACAGTGAGAGTAGGAATGAGATGAGGTGGAGGATAAATGCGTGGCTGAGGGATTGGAGCAGGGGGCAGGGATTCAAGTTTTTGGATCATTGGGACCTCTTTTGGCGCAGACGTGACCTGTACAAAAAGGATGGGTTGCACTTGAATCCTAGGGGGACCAATATCCTGGCAGGGAGATTAGCGGGGGCTACTGAGGTGACTTTAAACTAGAATGGTTGGGGGGTGGGAATCAAATTAAAGAGGCTAGGCATGAGGAGGTTAGTTCACTACAGGAGGATGGGAACCAGTGCAGAGAGACAGAGGGGTGTAAAGTGAGGGTAGAAACAAAAAGTACTATGGAGAAAAGTAAAAGTGGCAAGCCGACAAATCCAGGGCAAGCATTAAAAAGGGCCACTTTTCAGCATAATTGTATAAGGGCTAAGAGAGTTGTAAAAGAGCACCTGAAGACTTTGTGTGTCAATGCAAGGAGCATTCGTAATAAGGTGGATGAATTGAAAGTGCAGATTGTTATTAATGATTATGATTTAGTTGGGATCACAGAGACATGGCTCCAGGGTGACCAGGGATGGGAGCTCAACGTTCAGGGATATTCAATATTCAGGAGGGATAGACATGAAGGAAGGGGAGGTGGGGTGGCGTTGTTGGTTAAAGAAGAGATTAACGCAATAGAAAGGAAGGATATAAGCCGGGAAGATGTGGAATCGATATGGGTAGAGCTGCGTAACACTAAGGGGCAGAAGACGCTGGTGGGAGTTGTGTACAGGCCACCTAACAGTAGTAGTGAGGTCGGAGATGGTATTAAACAGGAAATTAGAAATGTGTGCAATAAAGGAACAGCAGTTATAATGGGTGACTTCAATCTACATGTAGATTGGGTGAACCAAATTGGTAAAGGTGCTGAGGAAGAGGATTTCTTGGAATGTATGCGGGATGGTTTTTTGAACCAACATGTCGAGGAACCAACTAGAGAGCAGGCTATTCTGGACTGGGTTTTAAGCAATGAGGAAGGGTTAATTAGCAATCATGTCGTGAGAGGCCCCTTGGGTAAGAGTGACCATAATATGGTGGAATTCATTAAGATGGAGAGTGACATAGTTAATTCAGAAACAAAGGTTCTGAACTTAAAGAGGGGTAACTTTGAAGGTATGAGAAATGAATTAACTAAGTTAGATTGGCAAATGACACTTAAAGGATTGACGGTGGATATGCAATGGCAAGCATTTAAAGGTTGCATGGATGAACTACAACAATTGTTCATCCCAGTTTGGCAAAAGAATAAATCAAGGAAGGTAGTGCACCCGTGCTGACAAGAGAAATTAGGGATAGTATCAATTCCAAAGAAGAAGCATACAAATTAGCCAGAGAAAGTGGCTCACCTGAGGACTGGGAGAAATTCAGAGTTCAGCAGAGGAGGACAAAGGGCTTAATTAGGAAGGGGAAAAAAGATTATGAGAGAAAACTGGCAGGGAACATAAAAACAGACTGTAAAAGCTTTTATAGATATGTAAAAAGGAAAAGACTGGTAAAGACAAATGTAGGTCCCCTGCAGACAGAAACAGGTGAATTGATTATGGGGAGCAAGGGCATGGCAGACCAATTGAATAATTACTTTGGTTCTGTCTTCACTAAGGAGGACATAAATAATCTTCCAGAAATAGTAGGGGACAGAGGGTCCAGTGAGATGGAGGAACTGAGCGAAATACATGTTAGTAGGGAAGTGGTGTTAGGTAAATTGAAGGGATTGAAGGCAGATAAATCCCCAGGACCAGATGGTCTGCATCCCAGGGTGCTTAAGGAAGTAGCCCAAGAAATAGTGGAGGCATTAGTGATAATTTTTCAAAACTCGTTAGATTCTGGACTAGTTCCTGAGAATTGGAGGGTGGCTAATGTAACTCCACTTTTTAAAAAAAGGAGGGAGAGAGAAACCGGGGAATTATATAGACCGGTTAGCCTAATGTCGGTGGTGGGGAAACTGCTGGAGTCAGTTACCAAGGATGTGATAACAGCACATTTGGAAAGCAGTGAAATGATCGGACAAAGTCAGCATGGATTTGTGAAAGGAAAATCATGTCTGACGAATCTCATAGAATTTTTTGAGGATGTAACTAGTAGAGTGGATAGGGGAGAACCAGTGGATGTGGTATATTTGGATTTTCAGAAGGCTTTTGACAAGGTCCCACACAGGAGATTAGTGTGCAAACTTAAAGCACACGGTATTGGGGGTAAGGTATTGGTGTGGGTGGAGAATTGGTTTGCAGACAGGAAGCAAAGAGTGGGAATAAACGGGACCTTTTCAGAATGGCAGGGGGTGACTAGTGGGGTACCGCAAGGCTCAGTGCTGGGACCCCAGTTGTTTACAATATATATTAATGACTTGGATGAGGGAATTAAATGCAGCATCTCCAAGTTTGCGGATGACGCGAAGCTGAGTGGCAATGTTAGCTGTGAGGAGGATGCTAAGAGGATGCAGGGTGACTTGGATAGTTTGGGTGAGTGGGCAAATTCATGGCAGATGCAATTTCATGTAGATAAATGTGAAGTTATCCACTTTGGTGGCAAAAATAGGAAAACAGATTATTATCTGAATGGTGGCCGATTAGGAAAAGGGGAGGTGCAACGAGACCTGGGTGTCATTATACACCAGTCATTGAAAGTGGGCATGCAGGTACAGCAGGCGGTGAAAAAGGTGAATGGTATGCTGGCATTTATAGCGAGAGGATTCGAGTACAGGAGCAGGGAGGTACTACTGCAGTTGTACAAGGCCTTGGTGAGACCACACCTGGAGTAATGTGTGCAGTTTTGGTCTTCTAATCTGAGGAAAGACATCCTTGCCATAGAGGGAGTACAAAGAAGGTTCACAAGATTGATTCCTGGGATGGCAGGACTTTCATATGAAGAAAGACTGGATGAACTGGGCTTATACTCACTGGAATTTAGAAGATTGAGGGGAGATCTGATTGAAACGTATAAGATCCTAAAGGGATTGGACAGGCTAGATGCAGGAAGATTGTTCCCGATGTTGGGGAAGTCCAGAACGAGGGGCCACAGTTTGAGGATAGAGGGGAAGCCTTTTAGGACCGAGATTAGGAAAAACTTCTTCACACAGACAGTGGTAAATCTGTGGAATTCTCTGCCACAGGAAACAGTTGAGGCCAGTTCATTGGCTATATTTAAGAGGGAGTTAGATATGGCCCCTGTGGCTACGGGGGTCAGGGGGTATGGAGGGAAGGCTGGGGCGGGGTTCTGAGTTGGATGATCAGCCATGATCATAATAAATGGCGGTGCCGGCTCGAAGGACCGAATGGCCTACTCCTGCACCTATTTTCTATGTTTCTATGTTTCTAAAATGGACAAGGAAGAGCCAGTGGATGTAGTGTACCTGGAATTTCAGAAAGCCTTTGATAAGGTCCCACATAGGAGATTAGTGGGCAAAATTAGAGCCCATGGTATTGGGGGTAGGGTACTGACATTGATAGAAAATTGGTTGGCAGACAGGAAGCAAGGAATAGGGATTAACAGGTCCCTTTCAGAATGGCAGGCAGTGACTAGTGGGGTACCGCAAGGTTCGGTGCTGGGACCGCAACTATTTACAATATACATTAATGATTTAGATGAAGGGATTAAAAGTAACGTTAGCAAATTTGCAGATGACACAAAGCTGGGTGGCAGTGTGAAATGTGAGGAGGATGTTATGGGAATGCAGGGTGACTTGGACAGGTTGGGTGAGTGGGCAGATGCAGTTTAATGTGGATAAATGTGAAGTTATCCACTTTGGTGGCAAGAACAGGAAGGCAGATTACTACCTGAATGGTGTCAAGTTATGAAAAGGGGAAGTACAATGAGATCTAGGTGTCCTTGTTCATCAGTCACTGAAAGTAAGCATGCAGGTACAGCAGGCAGTGAAGAAAGCTAATGGCATGTTGGCCTTCATAAGAAGCCAAAGGGAGTTGAGTATAGGAACAAGGAGGTCCTTCTGCAGCTGTACAAGGCCCTGGTGAGACCCCACCTGGAGTATTGTGTGCAGTTTTGGTCTCCAAATTTGAGGAAGGACATTCTTGCTATTGAGGGAGTGCAGCGTAGGTTCACGAAGTTAATTCCGGGGATGGCGGGACTGTCATATTTTGAAAGATTGGAGTGACTGGGCTTGTATACACTCGAATTTAGAAGGATGAGAGGGGATCTGATTGAAACATATAAGATTATTAAGGGATTAGACACACTAGAGGCAGGAAACATGTTCCCGATGTTGGAGGAGTCCAGAACCAGAGACCACAGTTTAAGAATAAGGGGTAGGCCATTTAGAATGGAGTTGAGGAAAAAGTTTTTCACCCAGATCTGTGGAATGCTCTGCCTCAGAAGGCAGTGTAGGCCATTCTCTGGATGCTTTCAAGAAAGAGTTAGATAGTGCTCTTAAAGATAGCAGAGTCAAGGGATATGGGGAGAAGGCAGGAAAAGGGTACTGATTGTGAATGATCAGCCATGATCACAGTGAATGGCGGTGCTGGCTCGAAGGGCCGAATGGCCTACTCCAGCGTCTATTGTCTATTATTGGCATTCTTCAAGAAGGGAGAGAGAGGGAGAATACAGGAAACTCCAGGCCAGTTAGTCTGACCTCAGTGGTTGTGAAGATGTTGGAGTTGATTTTTAAGGGTGAGGTCTCAGGGTACTTGGGGACACATGAAAAAGTAGTGCGTACTCAGCATGGATTACTCAAGGGAAAATCTTACCTGACAAGTCTGTTCGAATCCTTTGAACAAATAACAAACAGATAGATGAAGGAGAATCAGTGATGTGTATTTGGATTTTCAGAAGGCCTTCAACAAGGCACCACACATAACGAACTACGGGCCTCTGGTATTACAGGAAAGATTCTAGCATGGATAAAGCAGTGACTCATTGGCAGGAGACAAGCAGTGGGAATAAAAGAAGTATTTTCTGGTTGTCTACTGACAACCTGTGGTGTCCCACAGGGGTCTGTGATGGGACTGACTCTTTTTTACACTATATGTCAATGCTTTGCATGATGGAATTGATGGCTTTGTGGCTATGTTTGCAAACAATATGAAGCTAGGTGGATGGGCAGGTAGTTTTGAGGAAGTCAAGATGCTACAGAAGGATTTAGACAGGTTAGGACAATGGGCAAAGAAGTGGCAGATGGAATACAGTGCTAGGAGGTATATGGTCATGCATTTTGGTAGAACAAATGAAAGAGTTGGCTGTTTCCTAAAAGGAGAGAAAATACAAAAAACTGAGATGCAAAAGGACTTGGAAGTCCTTGTGCAGGATTCCCTAAAGGTTAATTTGCAGGTGTATTCTGTGGTGAGGAAGACAAATGCAATGTTAGCATTAATTTCAAGAGGACTAGAATATAAAAGCAAGAATGTAATGTTGAGATTTTATAAAGCACTGGAGAGTTCTCACTTGGAGTATTGTGAGCAGTTTTGGGCCCCGTATCTTAGACAGGACGTGCGGAAACTGGAAAGGGTTCAAATGCCATTCATAAAAATAATTCTAGGACTGAATGTTCGTCATATGAAGAGCGTTTGATGGCTCTGAGCCTGTATTCACCGGAATTTAGAAGAATGAAGGGTGACCTCATTAAAACCTATCTAACGGTGGAAGGCCTTGAGGGAGTGGATATGGAGAGGATGTTTCCTATGGTGGAAGAGACTATCTCCAGAGGACACAGTCTCAGTATAGAGAGGCATCCTTTTAGAATAGAGATGAGGAGGAATCGCTTTAGCCGCAGCATGGTGAATCTGTGGGATTCTGTGCCACAGGCAGCTGAAGGCCAAGTCGGGGATGAATAGATATGGGGAGAAGGTAGGAGATTGAGGCCAAGAGAAAAATTGGATCAGCCATGATGAAATGTCATAACAGACTTCTGCTCCAATATCTTATGGTCTGCATGGCCCCAAGAATGAAGACCGGTGATATCCAAGAGGCCGCCTGTCCAGGGGTTGGGGGCCCATCTATGTGGGTGAGTGAAGGACTTGGAAATGGGCTTGTTTCATTGTTGTTGTTTGTGCTGTTCTGCTGAATGTTGTGGGCACACAATGTCTGCACCATAATTTGTGGCAACACTTTCAGGCTGCCCCCAGCACACATCCGAGAACTGTGTTGGTTGTAAATGCAAACCACGTATGTGTGGTTAGAGAAAGCAAATCAAGTCTAATCTAATCCTGTGACATCTGAGCAGCCTTTCACAACCCACACTCCCAACTCCTCAATGCCTCTAGGTTCTCTCACTTACCTACAGAGTTTTGAACTACCCTCACTGCCCTCTGCAGCCTAAAATTTCCCTTTAATTGAATATATATGGAGCCACCAGTGCCATTGAATGGAAAATCGTACAAATGAATAAGCCCTCCCACCACTGAGCACATTGGCATGGAGTGTTATCACAGGAAAGCAACATCCAGCATCAAGGACACCCACCACCCAGGTGCTCACTGTTGCCATCAAGAAGAAGGTCAAGGAGCCTTGGGATCAACACCCCCAGGTTCAGGAACAGGTTTTACCCTTCAACCATTAGGCATTGAATCAGTGGGGATAACTTCACTCAAGTTGACTCACCCCTTCATTGAACTGTTCCCACAAGTGGTGGGCTCACTTTCAAGGACTCTTTATCACATCCCCTCAATATTTCATGCTTCTTTATTCATTGCTATTTGTTTTTTATTTTCTTTTGTATTTGCAGTTTGTTGTCTTTTGCGTTTTGGCTGTTGCCCGTCCCGTTGGGTGCGGTCTTTCAGTGATTCAGTTATGCTTCTTGGATTTATTGATTATTCTCAGTGGTACTTTGAACTTTGCATTCACAAGACACAATTTAAACAACCAACCTTACCAACTATCAAATCACGAATCAGAGGAGGGTTTCTATGTAAGAGAAAGGAAGTGGCGCAGAAATGATCAAATATTGTTGGTCTACAGATGGATAAAGTCCCGGGCAATTGAAGAGCTGAAACGAATAAGCATTAACAAAATTTTGCGCTGGAGAAGTAACTTGCATTATATTCGGTTTATATATCACACGTACATTGCAACTTCAAAACCTGCACTGAACGGCGTCATCTGCGTCAACGAACAGCACAGTCCGAAGATGACTTCTGATCAAAGGAATCCGGAATTCAAATTGAGGACCTTCAAATGGGTCCCTCACCTTCCTATCGAGGCTTCCTCCCCCTTCTTTACCAGTCAGCCACAATGTAAATAAACAAAAGGGCTCACCTTTTTCTCCTGTACAATATCCACCCACGTGGAAGGGTCGAGGCGACACCCGGGGCGGGGTTTATAAATCACAAACTGGCAGCTAGCAACCTCAGCTTCCTTACAAGATAAAGATGCAAATAAAGTTCAATGTTCAAGGTATAATTTCTTATCAGAGTACGTACACGTCACCACATACAACCATAAGATTCTTTTTCCTGCAGGCATTCTCAGCAAATCTATAGAACAGTTAATATAAACAGGATCAGTGAACAACAAACTACGCAAATACAAATGTAAGTAAATAGCAATAAGTAACAAGAGCATGAAATAACAAGTTAAAAAGTCCTTAAAGCGAGACCATTGGTTGTGGGAACACCTGAAATAAAATGAGTGCAGTTATCCTCTTTTGTTCAGGAGCCTGATGGTTGAGGGGTAGTAACTGTTCATGAACCTGGTGGTGGCATGAGTCCTGAGGCTCCTGTACCTTCCACCTGATGGCAACAGCGAGAAAAAATCATGGCCTTGGTGGTGAGGATCTTTGATGATGGATGTTGCTTTTCTATGGCAATGTTTCATGTAGATGTGTTCAATGGTTGGGAGGGCTTTACCTGTGATGTCCTGGGCCAAATCCACTACAATATGTAAGATTTTCCACTCGAAGGCACTGCTGTTCCCATATCAGGCCATCACGCAGCCAGTCAGTACACTCTCCACCACACAGCTATTGAGGTTTGCCAAGGTTTTTGATGCCATGCCAAATCTCCGCAGACTCCCGAGGAAGTAGAGGCGCTGTGGTGCTTTCTTTGCAATTATATTTATATGATGGGTCCAGGACAGGTCCTCTGAGATAGTGACACCCAGGAATTTACTGACCCTCTTCACCTCTGATCCTCTGGTAAGTACTGGTTCATGAACTTCTGGTTTCCCTCTCCTGAAGTCTAAAATCAGTTCCTTAGTTTTATTGACATTGAGAGAGAGAGATCGTTGTTATTACACCACTCAGCCAAACTTTCAGTCTCTCTCCTGTATGCTAATTGATACGGCCCACAACAGTGGTGTCTTCAGCAAATGTACATGGTGTTGGAGCTGTACGTAGCCACACAGTCAAAGGTGTAAAGCAAGGAGAGCAGGGGCTATGCACACCATCCCCTGGCGCTCCGGTGCACTGCTGATGGAGACTGTGGACGAGACGTTTTTGCCAAACCAGACTGACTGGGGTCTGCAAGTGTGGAAATCCAGGATCCAGTTGCACAGGGGGTACTGAGGCCCAGGTCTTATAGTTTACTGATAGATTATTAAATGCTGAGTTGTAATCGATAAAGAGCATCCTGATGTATGCAACTTTGCTGCCCAAATGTTCCAAGGATGTATGAAGAGCCAATGTAGTGGCATCTGCTGTTGACCTGTCGCTTTGGTAGGCAAACTGGAGTGGATCCAAGTCACCACTCAGACATCTGTACCCACTGCATTGGGTACAAATACAGTCAGAGATAATTACATTGTACCACAGAGATAAAATCCAAAAGGACAAAGAATGCAGGGCTGAAGGTGCCTTATTTAAATGTGTGTAGCATTTGGAATAATATGGACAAACTCATGGTGCAAATACAGAGTGGTTGGTATGACATAGTGGGCATCACTGAGTCGTGGCTGAAAGAAGGCCATAGTTGGGAGCTTAACATCAAAAGATGTATTTGTAACAATAGAACAGGCACATTGATGAAGGTAGAGCAGTAGATGCAGTATATATGGATTTCAGCAAGGCACTTGATAAGGTACCTCATGCAAGGCTTATTGAGAAAGTCAGGAGGCATGCAATTCAAGGGGACATTGTTTTGTGGATCCAGAACTGGCTTGCCCACAGAAGGCAAAGAGTGGTTGTAGACGGGTCATATTCTGCATGGAGGTCATTCACCACTGGTGTGCCTCAGGGATCTGTTCTAGGACCCCTCCCCTTTGTGATTTTTATAAATGACCTGGATGAAGAAGTAGAGAGATGGGTAAGTAAATTCGATGATGACACAAGGGTTGGGGGTGTTGTGGATAGTGTGGAGGGCTGTCAGAGGTTATAGCGAGACATTGATAGGATACGAAACTGGGCTTTCATGTTAAGACTCTTGGCAGTGTGGAGGATCAGAGGCATCTTGGGGTCCGAGTCCATAGGTCGCTCAAAGCAGCTGTGCAGGTTGGCTCTGTGGTTAAGAAGGCATACGGTGTATTGGCCTTCATCAATCATGGAATTGAATTTAGGAGCCAAGAGGTAATTTTGCAGCTATATAGGACCGTGGTCAGACCCCACTTGGAGTACTGTGCTCAGTTCTGGTTACCTCACTACAGGAAGGATGTGGAAACCATAGAAAGGGTGTAGAGGAGATTTACAAGGATGTTGCCTGGATTGGGGAGCATGCCTTATGAAGACAAGTTGAGTGAACTTAGCCTTTTCTCCTTGTAGTGACAGAGTATGAGAGGTGACCTGACAGAGGTGTGTAAGATGATGAGAGGCATTGATCGTGTGGATAGTCAGAGGCTTTTTCCCAGGGCTGAAATAATTGCCACAAGAGGACACAGGTTTAAAGTGCTGGGGAGTAGGTACAGAGGAGATGTCAGGGGTAAGTTTTTTTTACGCAGAGAGTGGTGAGTGCGTGGAATGGGATGCTGGCAATGATGTTGGAGGCAGATACAATAGGGTCTTTTAAGAACTTTTGGATAAGTACATGGAGCTCAGAAAAATAGAGGGCGATGTGTAAGCCTAGTAACTTCTAAGGCAGGGACATGTTCGACACAACTTTGTGGGCCGAAGAGCCTGTACTGTGCTTCAGGTTTTCTATGTTTCTATGCATCTAAACATACAGAATGTTGAAAGAACTTGATAGGGTGGATGTGGAGAGGATATTTCCTGTGATGGGGGTATCCAGAGCTAAAGGACACATCTTCAAAACTGAGCGGTGATCTTTTAGAACAGAGGTAAGGAGGAAGTGAATCTGTGGAATGCTCTGCCAGACTGTGGTGTAAGGTGGGATTTGATAGTTTCCTGATCAGTCAGGGCATCGAAGGATATGGTGAGAAGGCAGGTGTGTGGGGTTGAGCGGGATCCAGGATCAACCATGATGGAATGGCGGAGCAAACTCAATGGGCTGAATGGCCTAATTTTGCTCCTATGTCTGACAGTTTTATATCTTATGGACAGGAGCTGATATGTTTCAACACCGGCCTCTCAAAACACTTTATCCCTGTGGATGTGCGTGCCATTGGGAGATCGTCATTGAGGCAGTTACCACACTGTCCTTGACTGAAGCCTGCTCGAAGCAAATGGGTGCCACACATCATCAGAGCAAGAGGTTGAATATATCCGTGAACACAGCAGCAGCTGGACTTCAGGCACTGCATCCGGACGGGATGCTTTCCTTGGATTTGCTCTCTCGAAGGCAGCCCACATGTCATTTTCAGATACTGAGACCAAAGGATCATCGGGCGACATGGGGGCGCGCAACGGCTCCTCCCTGTTCTGGTGGCCTTTGCTCATCCAGAAGCAGGGCTCTCCATGTCACTAAATTTAACTTTGTAGGCAGTTATAGCATCCAAAACCCTGCGTCCCTCATTAATTCCAGGCTAGTCCAGAATCTCCACTTTGCCCGTGAGAGAGCTTTCCAGAGACCATGCCTGCATCCCTGGTAGCATTCTTGATCTCCAGAACTTGAATGCCTCTGATCTGGCTCGCTGCAAGTTCTGGATTTCATGGTACATCCAGGGATTCTGATTAGATTAGATTGGATTCAACTTTATTGTCATTGTGCCGAGTACAGATACAAAGCCAATGAAATGTATTTAGCATCTAACCAGAAATGCAAAGAATAGTGTTATTTACAAAATAACTGTGAATAAAAAAGTGCTACAGCACACAAATATAAAAGTACTGAGACAGTACAATATGGGTGCAATACTGCTTAGCGCTGTGATGAGAGGTTCAGCAGGGTCACAGCCTCAGGGAAGAAGCTCTTCTTGTGCCTGCTGGTGCGGGAGCGGAGGCTCCTGTAGCGCCTACCGGATGGGAGGAGAGTGAAAAGTCCATGGTCAGGGTGAGATGCATCCCTGATAATGCTTTTCACCCTGCCCAGGCAGCGTTTATGGTAGATGTTCTCAATGGTGGGCAATTGGGTGCTGATTGGGAGCTCTTGGGTTGTACTCCCTGGCGTTCAGGAGGATGAGGGGGGATATCATAGAAATGTTCTGAATGTTAAAAGGCTTGAACAGATTAGATATAGCAGAGTTATTTCCCATGGTAGGGGATTCTAGGACAAGAGGGCATGCTTTCAGTATTGAAGGACGTCCTTTTAGAACTGAGATGTGGAGAAATAACTTCCGTCAGAGGGTGTTAAATCTGTGGAATTTGTTGCCATTAGCGGCTGTGGAGGCCAAGTCATTGGGTGCATTTAAGGCAGAGATCAATAGGTTCTTGATTAGCCAGGGCATTAAAGGGTATGGGGTGAAAGCAGGGGAGTGGGGACGACTGGAAGAATTTGATCAGCCCATGATTGAATGGCGGAACAGACTCAATGGGCCAAATGGCCTACTTCTGCCCCTATATCTTATGGTCTTATGGTCTAACATGAACGGTGGTGACAATGTGGTGACTGTGATGATTTGTCTGCAGATTTTAGAACAACTAGAGTGTCACGTGGGTGGCCATAAATATGGATAATGTACTGACTTAATGGAAATGTATGTAAAAGATGGGACGTTATTGAAATGGTTTATTGTGTATATTTATTGTTGAATAAAGTATATTTTGAAATTATAAAAAAAAAGGTCCTCCCGGGATGAACGCCCAAGACCCCCCCGCTTGATGAGGAGGAGTCAATGGAAGAGGGGAGGGCCAAGGGGGAAGAGGAAAACTGGAGGGTGGTCACGAAACGAAAAAAGACCCTAAAGATGCCGCCAAAAAGACAAAGGGCGGAAAAATTGGAAAGCTCTAAAAAGAGAGAGGTTGAACATCACTCGTCCTCTGAGCACCTGTCTTCCTCGGAGGAGGAGGGCGGTGGGGGTGGCCAGAAACCTCGACAGAGGAAGAGGCGGGTTAATCGGGCGGACGAGAGTCAGGGGAAGAGTGAAGGTCTGCTAGCCACCCCCCAGCCGCAGGATGGGGGGATCAGCAGGGTCTCTCAGCTCCGGGAATCCGGGAGCAGTAATACTTCTGGTGGTCTGCAGCCAGATGGAGGGGCGGCCCCGGAGGTTCCTTTTGGTGCTGAACCGGTGGTGCCCCCCCCCTGGCGGGGAGTACCAGCAGTACCTGAACCCTCAGCTGGTGGATGACTTCACCAGGACTATTGGTATGAGGCCTCTGGATGGCACGAGGATTTATAAAGGGTGGTGGACCTTGAGCTGGCGTCCTTAAACGTTCGCAGTGTGAAGAGTACCAGGCATTGCGGGTGGGGAGGGGCCACAGTTTAAGGTTCATCACCTGTGGGAGTGTGAGGGGTCGGGTGGGGAGGAGACTAACCCCCATCAGCGGTGTAGACAGATAATCAACATGGTGCCCCAGGAGTGGGTGAAATTGTTAAGTTGGGAATGGTTAATTTGGGAAAGCATTAGAGCCAACACCTGGGTTTATTGTTGATAATTTCATTGTTAATAAGTCTTAACTCTTGACCAAGGGTTGAGAGTAAATGAATGGTTTATTGTAAACATCTTTCATTTGTATATGAATAGAGAGTCAATGCATAATTTTATTGTAAATAACTTTATTGAATAAGGACTCAGAGTCAACGAATGTTTTTCTTATATGTAAATAACTTTATTTGAAAAAAAAGCTGTTCTTACCTGGAAGGACCACAGTATCGTGTTTCTTCATCTGCGGGAGTGTGAGGGGTTGGGTGGTGGAGAGTATTCCCCCTCAACAATGATGTGGAAAAATGAGTTACTAGAGTGCGACATGGGTGGCCATAAATATGGATAATGTACTGACTTAATGGAAATGTATGTAAAAGATGGGAAGTTATTGAAATGGTTTATTGTGTATATTTATTGTTGAATAAAGTATATTTTGAAATAAAAAAAAAGGTTCTCCCAGGACGAGGCTATCCCATTGCACTTCGGGTGTGCTGAGGCCTGCGATGTCCCCAAATGCGGGATACTTGACTGCAAAATTTGTGGTAGTGGGGGATTGCGTTCGCGCTCTCCCCTGATCTCTAATATGAATATCAGAATTATTGTGTTTACACTTACAGGATGATGACCGGAGAGCTCAGACGGCTATGAAAGAACACCAGAATGAGGTTAAACGTTCGCAGTGTGAGGAGTACTGGGCGTTGCGTTAGCGCGCTCCGGTACTTGAACACTGTGAAGGCCGACGTGACCTTCCTCCAGGAGTGCGGCCTGCCTCGCCTCAGGAGCTATCGAAGGTGGTCACGGTGGTGGTCCCGGTGTTTGTCTGTGTGGCGGTGTCCTCTGGTCTTAGACACTTCCAGCAGTGGAATCATTCTCTCCATATC
Organism: Mobula birostris; assembly: GCF_030028105.1. Classification (NCBI taxonomy): domain Eukaryota; kingdom Metazoa; phylum Chordata; class Chondrichthyes; order Myliobatiformes; family Myliobatidae; genus Mobula; species Mobula birostris. Next base: position 202,637,338 of record NC_092374.1, read on the forward strand.
CTCTCTATCACCATTCGATGTTTCAGTGAGGTCAGCCTCATTCTTCTGAATTCCAGAGAATACAGGCCCAGAGCTATCAAACTGTCTTCAAATGACAAGCCCTTTAACCCTGGGATCATTTTCATGAAACTCCTCTGAACTCTCCCCAGTTTCAGCACATCCTTTCTAAGATAAGGGGCCCAAAACTGTTCACAATACTCCAAGCGAGGCCTCACCACTGCTTTACATCCTTGCTTTTATATTCTCATCCTCTTGAAAAAATAAATACTAACATCGCATTTGTCTTCCTCACCACAGACTCAACCGGCAAACTAACCTTTAGGGAATTTCACAAGGACTCCTAAGTCCCTTTGCACCTCGTTTTTTGTATTTCTCTCCATTTAGAAAATAGTCATTCCCTCCTTTCTTTCTTTTTAAATTTTTTTATTGAATAAGTATACAAAAAGGTAAGCCATAAAGGCACTAATACACTGTTAGAATATAATAAAATTACAGGAGATATTAATACAAAAAAAAAGATACAAACAATGTAATTTAAACATAACAACTAAGGTAACATAATAGTATACTAATTTTTATATATATATATATCAATAGAGAAAAGGAAAAAAAAAACCCAAAAAAAACCCACCGTGCAACTAACTAAAAGCAAAGCAAAGCAATGGGCTAACTTGGAACCAAGCAGAGTTAAAAAACTTAAAATCACGTCCTCAATCCCGACCTCCATTAAAAACAGTAAAAAAAAGAAGGGTATATAAATATGGAGCAAAAAAAAAGGAGAAAAAAAAATTACATTAAATGAAAATATGAATAAAAGATCTCCAGGTCTGTTCAAATTTAAGTGAGGAATCATAAAGATTGCTTCTAATTTTCTCCAAATTCAAGCGTAATATCGTCTGAGAAAACCAAAAAAAGGTAGTTGGAGCATTAAGCTCTTTCCAATGTTGTAAGATACATCTTTTCGCCATTAAAGTAAGAAATGCAATCATTCTACGGGCTGAAGGGGAAAGATTACTGGAAATTTTAGGTAGTCCAAAGATAGCAGTAATAGGGTGAGGAGAGATATCTATATTCAATACCTTGGAGATAATATTAAAAATGTCTCTCCAAAAAGTTTCCAGAGTAGGACAAGACCAAAACATATGAGTTAAAGAGGCTATCTGCCCCGGACATCTATCACAAAAAGGATTAATATGAGAATAAAAGCGAGCTAATTTATCTTTGGACATATGTGCTCTATGAACAACTTTAAATTGAATTAGGGAATGTTTAGCACAAATAGAGGAAGTATTGACTAATTGTAAAATCTGCCCCCGGTCATCCACGGAAATGATAGACCCCAATTCCTGTTCCCAATCTACTCTAATCTTATCAAATGGAGCTTTCCTAAATTTCATAATAATATTATAAATCATAGCCGATGCACCTTTCTGACATGGATTAAGGTTAATTATAGTATCTAAAATGTATGTAGGAGGAAGCATTGGAAAAGAAGAAAGTATAGTACTTAGGAAATTTCTAACTTGTAGATATCTAAAAAAATGTATTCTTGATAAATTATATTTATTAGATAATTGTTCAAAAAACATAAGGGAACCATCTAAAAATAAATCTAAAAACCGTGAAATACCCTTAGTCTTCCAAATTTGAAAAGCACAATCCGTAAAAGAGGGAGGAAAAAATATGTTACCTAAAATAGGAATCGCTAGCCCAAATTGGTTAAGATCAAAAAATTTTCTGAATTGAAACCAAATACATAAGGTATATTTAACTATCGGGTTAGATACCTGTTTGAGGTGTTTCAAATCAAAAGGAAGAGAGGAACCTAAAATAGAGCCAAGTGTATAGCCCTGAACAGATTGTAATTCCAATGCTACCCATTTAGGAATGGATAGTATATCCTGGTCAAGTAACCAAAATTTCATATGTCGAATATTAATTGCCCAATATAAAAAATCTAAAGTTGGGTAATGCTAAACCTCCATCTCTCTTAGCTTTCTGTAAATGTATTTTACCCAGTCTCGGGTTTTTATTTTGCCAAATAAATGAAGAAATTTTTGAGTCAACTTTATCAAAAAAAGATTTTGGAACAAAGATTGGTAATGCCTGAAATATATATAGAAATTTTGGCAAAAAAAAATCTTAATTGAGTAATATGGTCAATTAAGGGTAAAATGTTAATCTTAAATAAATCTTTGTATTTACAAGTAATTTTAATCCCAAGATATGAAAAATAATTATTGATCAATTTAAATGGAAAGTTATGATATAAGGGAAGTAGTTTATTAATCGAGAAAAGTTCACTCTTACTAAGATTTAATTTATAACCTGAAAAGAGACTAAATTGTGCTAATAACTCTAAAACAGCAGGGATGGATTTTTGAGGATTAGAAATATATAAAAGTCAGCATTGAGTGATATTTTACGGGACTTTAAGCCCCGAGTTATCCCAGTAATATTTGGAGATTCTCGAATGGCAATTGCAAGAGGTTCTAACGCAATAACAAATAATAAAGGACTAAGAGGACAACCTTGTCGAGTGCCTCGAAAAAGAGGGAAAAAAGGTGAGCTTAGAGAGTTAGTACGGGCCGAGGCCACAGGAGAATGATATAACAGTTTGATCCAGGATATAAATTTCGAGCTAAAATTAAACATTTCAAGCACCTTAAATAAGTAAGGCCATTCTACTCTATCAAAAGCTTTCTCAGCATCTAAAGAGATAACACACTCAGGAACATTTTGTGAGGGGGTATAAACAATATTTAACAGTGTGCGAATGTTATAAAAAGAGTAACGACCTTTAATAAAACCCGTTTGGTCTTCCGGAATAATAAAAGGAAGTACTTTTTCTAATCTGTTTGCTAATAACTTAGAAAAAACTTTAGAATCAACATTTAATAAAGATATTGGTCTATAAGATGCACATTGAGCAGGATCTTTATCCTTCTTTAATATTAGAGAGATTGACGCTCTATTAAAAGATTCGGGAAGTTTACCAAGTTTTAATGAAGCCTCGAAAACCCTACAGAACCAAGGGATTAATGAAGGTGCAAAACATTAGTCACTCCCTCCATTTCTTCTACTAAAGCACTTCCTGAAACTGTCATTTCTTTGCCCATTACCCTGATCTGTCTAGGTCCTTCTGTAGCCTGTCGGCTTCATCAAAACTACCTGCCTCTCCACCTATCGTCTGCAAACTTTTCAACAAAGCTATCAATTCCATCATCCGAAACTTGACATGCAAGGATGAAGTCATGGGGTGAAAATCGCAAGGTTCTGTGGAAGCCACAGGGACGATTAACCTTCTAAATGGGCCGGGGCAGGACAGAGGACTGAACAATCAAGTTGCTGCCGACAGCCTACGGCCGTCAATGTAAAACCAACAGATCCTTTAGCTCCCGATGTTGTGCTGTGCCGACTTTTTAACCCACTCTACTTGATGTAAGTGTAGCTCCCCTGGTAAGTCTCGGGCTCGCTGTCGTCTAAGGGGAGCAGCCTTCGGCCCCGCCAAACTGGGTAATTAAGTTTGTGTGGATGCTGTGTGATTGTACCCATCCCGCCCAATAACAGACTATACACCATATATGATGAAATGATTACAGTTTATAGATCTTACTGGAACTATGTAATTAATAGAGATAAAATGTAAAAGGAAAGTAAATGCGCCAAACTTATCAAACCTCTTCGTGCACAACAGTTGGAACTCTAGTAACGGGGTCATCTTTACACCATTCGATCCCCTCCAACCACCTCGACCCGCCGCCCGGGACCAACCACAGTGGTCGACCAGATACTCCACACGAGTCTGTCTTCTTCTCCTCTCCTCGCCGAAGACCCTGGACCTCGGACTCCGGCTCGGAGTCCGTCCCATCGGCCAGCTCACAGCATCGCGTCCACTCTCTCTCTCCCCATCGCGTCTCCTGCCCAAAAACCCGCGCATCACAATCGCTTACAGACACACAAGGAACAATAACATGTACCCCAACTGGTTAGCAACTGAATACAACTCTCTCTATAACCCAAACAAGCGGCTAGCGAGAGAACTTTCTCAGCGGTTAACATAACAAAGAAGCTATTTTGATTAGCCTACGCAGTAACAGAACAGAAGAAACCCCTTACACATAAATAAATAATTAAGCAATAGATATCAAGAACATGAGATGAGGTGCACTTGAAAGTGAGTCCATAGGTTGTGGGAACAGTTCAGTGATGGGTCGAGTGAATTGGAAGTTATCTGAACCAGATCATGTGAGTCCTGATAGCAGCAGTGAGAAGAGAGCATGAGCTGGGCGGTGGGTCAGTGCTGCTTTCCTGCAACAATGGTCTGTGTAGATGTGCTCAATGCTGGGGTGTTGGGGATTCCATACCAGACTGTGATGCAGCCAGTCAATATGCTCACCACCATACACCTGTATAAGTTTATCAAGGTTTTAGATGTTGTGCTAAATGTTCACAAACCCCAGAGGAAGCAGTAGGGGCAGTAATCATTCACTGAGCCGATCTCGGCAGTGTCAGAAGGACATCACAGATCCGACAATTTTTCTTACAGCTCCCCATCACTAGTCCCCATCCCCTCCTATATCTTCTCTAAATCCCAGCACTAACAACGGTGGTGATCTTGCCTCAGACAAAACTCTCCCACTGCACAAAGAAAATGCCCCTTTTTATACCATTTATACCATTATTCCATCAAAGCATAACATAATTATCACCCCAGTATTTTCCTTAGCTTGGTGGTTCCAGCTGAACTTTCTTATCTCTTACGACCTTCATCCCAGACACAGAATTTCGGAAGAAAGAGACAACAGGTCTGTAAGGAGGAAAACATTCTTCATCGGTACTTCATCTTCATGAACTGCATTCAAAAAAGACAAGACGTTGGTCAATACGAGGGAAAACAGACCATTACCACATTCCAACCTGACACCATTGTGTCTTTGAACTTCCATTTTATTTTGGCATGTGCCAAGGAAGAATCACAATTAACTCTTTCCTTACACAGGGAAATGCACCTTCTCCAGTGTCGCCCGGAGTTGAGTATGACTCATTTCCACTCCAGAACTGAGGTGACGGATGAGACCAATGTGGGATCTGCAGTGTAGGATTAGTGTTAGAGTGTGGATAACGGTTGATGAGATTCGGCCTGTATCTGAGCTGCATTTTGCATTTCAAATGTGCCATTCATTCACAATAAAAATATATACAAAATACTAAACACGGAGTGAGAAATATTTTACATTCTGAGTGCCATTTGGTCAATCCAGTCGGTCATGCTCACATGGTTTAAACCATTGCTGCTCAAGTTGTCTCAGAGGTGATGCAACTTTTCAATGTTGGCAGCATTCCCTGACGGACATCTCGCTGTGCTGGGAGACCACCAGGTTTCGGGCGGACCAAAGAGCGTCTCTCACTGAATTAATGATCTTCCAGCAGCTCCCACAGCTGCTGGTGACGTCCCAGCCGGTCGCCCTGGCCGGAGACTTCAACTGCATCATTGATGCGGCTGGAGGACCCGGTAGCGCTGATGGTAGGCTGGACAGTACCTCGAGACTCCTGATGGAAAAGGTGAAGACAGCCAAGCTGCGCGACGCCTTTGGCACCCCCACGGGTGCAGCACAGCCGCAAGCCACCTGGACACGATCGGACGGCTCAACCCGCTCCCGGATCGACTTCCTCTTTCTCTCAGAGTCCCTCACGGTCAGGTCCACCGACGTCACGCCGGTGTTCATCTCTGACCACTGCCTTCTGAGAGCAGCCTGTCTCTTACGGGAAGACCAGAAGGCAGGCAGGGGGACTTGGAAGCTGAACGTAAAGCTGCTGACCCCAGAGAACATCGAGGAACTAGAGAGGGAGTACACAGGTTGGAGAACCTTGAAAGCCTTCTTTGATTCCCCGGTTCACTGGTGGGAAGCAACCAAGGAGAACATTAAGAGGTTCTTCATCCGCAAGGGTATCCAGAAGGCAAGGCAGGAGCAGAGGGAACTGCATAAACTCCAGACAGAGTTGCAGCAACTTCTCCTTCTGCAGTCGAAGGGGGTGGATGTCAGGGAGGAATTGTGAGAGGTGAAGGGCCGGCAAGCCCAGCACCTCACCGCTGAATCCTCCAAGATCATCTTCCGATCAAGGGTCCAAACCGTGGAGCAGGACGAGACGTGCTCACGCTTCTTCTTCCAAAAGGTGCACAGGGGAAGCTCTGTGATCCACAACCTTAAGGAAGAGGACGGCTCAGTCGCGTCCTCGCAGACCGACATACTGAGGATCTGCAAGTCCTTCTACGCCTGTCTGTACGACGAAAAGGCCACAGAATCCACAGCCTCCCGCAACTTCCTGTCGTCTATCACGCAGGTCTTAGGCGACGGCAAGCGGGAGAGTCTGGATCAGCCACTGACCCTGGACGAGCTGACAGGCTCCATCCGTTCATATGGGTCGGGTAAGACTCCCGGAAGCGACGGCTTACCGGCTGAGTTGTACTCGGCTCTGTGGAACTGGATGGGCCCAGACCTGCTGGAAGTGTACAACGCTATGCTTCTGTCCGGCAGTATGTCTGAGCCCATGAGGAAGAACATCATAACCCTCATCTACAAGCAGAAAGGGGAAAGGGAGGACATTAGAAATTGGAGACCCATCTCTCTCCTGAATGTGGTTTACAAGATCCTGTCCAAGGCAATCGACAACAGGGTCAAGTCTGCTCTAGGACAGGTGATTCACCCAGACCAAACCTGTGCTGTTCCGGGCAGGAAGATCTCAGACAGCCTCGCGCTGCTGAGGGACACTATCGCTTACGTGCAGGACAGGGGGGTGGACGCCTGCCTGGTCAGCTTGGACTAGGAGAAAGCCTTCGGCAGGATATCGCACACGTACATGGCGGACGTGCTCTCCAAAATGGGATTTGGGAAAGGAATCCGGAATTGGATTAGACTGCTCTACACAGACATCCGTAGTGCAGTCCAGGTCAACGGGTGGGAAACAGACAGCTTCCCCATCAGGTCTGGAGTCAGGCAGGGCTGTCTCCTCTCCCCTGTCTTGTTTGTCTGCTGCATAGAACCCTTTGCGGAAGCCATCAGGAGGGATGAGGGCATAAGAGGGGTGACGCTGCCAGGCAGTGGAGGGACCCAAGTGAAAACCTCCCTGTACATGGACGACGTCGCCGTCTTCTGCTCTGATCCGAGGTCAGTTCGCAGGTTGATTGGCACCTGCGAACAGTTCGAGCTAGCGTCGGGGGCCAGGGTCAACCGCACGAAGAGCGAAGCCATGCTCTTCGGCAACTGGCCCGACCGATCCAGCGTCCCCTTCACCATCAGGTCTGACCACGAAGAGATGTTGGGGATCTTGTTCGGAGGGGCTGAGGCGTGCAACAAGAACTGGCAGGAGCGGACTGCTAAGGTGAAACAGAAACTGGGACTGTGGGGAGGGCGCTCCCTGTCGATAACGGGCAAGAACCTGGTCATCAGGTGTGAGGTGCTCTCAGGGCTGCTGTACTTGGCGCAGGTCTGGCCTGTCCCCCACTCCTACAGCTCGGAAATCACCCTAGCTGTCTTCAGATTCGTCTGGGGATCCAAGATGGAGCGGGTGAGACGGACCGTCATGCACAAGTCCCTGGACAACGGGGGCAAGAACGTCCCCAATGTCGCCCTCACCCTGATGGCCAGCTTCGTATGTGGCTGCATCAGGTTGTGTGTAGAAACCAGGTATGTGGGCACCAAGTACCACTATGTGCCCAGGTTCTACTTGTCGCCCTGGCTACGAAGGATGGGTCTGCCCCCACTCCCGCGCAACGCCCCAGTCAGCTGGTCATTGCTGGCATACCTGTCCTACGTAGCAAAGTTCTTCCAGGAGAACGCCTTTGACCACAGGGCCATCAAGCACTGGTCGGCACGTAATGTCCTGCAGGCACTGCAGGAGAAGGACGTGATGGACACAGTGGGGTGGTTCCCTGAGCAGACTGTCCAGTTCATCTGGCAAAATGCCTCATCGCCAGATCTCACCAACAGGCAACAAGACCTCGCCCGGCTGGCGGTGAAAGGGGCCCTCCCAGTCAGAGCCCTCCTGTGCGCCCGGAACGTCGTCTCCGCACCCCACTGCCCACGGGAGGACTGCAGTGAGAAGGAGTCTGTGACCCACCTCTTTGAACACTGCCAGTTCGCAAAGAGGGTGTGGAGGAGGATGGACGGGCTAGTGTCACGTTTCATCCCCAGCACCTGCGTAACAGAGGACTCTCTGATCTACGGGCTGTTCCCGGGGACGCACATGGAGACCAACATCCGGTGCTGCTGGCAGATCATCAACTCGGTGAAAGACGCCCTTTGGTCGGCCCGAAACTTGATGATCTACCAGCACATGGAGATGTCCGTGGGAGAATGCTGCCGACTGGCACATTCTCGGCTGCAGGAGTACGTGCTGAGGGACGCACTGAAACTCGGTGCAGCCACCGCAAGGGCCCGGTGGGGAAGGACCACAGTGTAGGTTTCTCCACCCATGGGAGTGGGAGGGGTCGGAGGGCGGGGAGTATACCCCTCAACAATGATATGGTAAGCTGAACTACTGGAGTGCCACGTGGGTGGCTATAAATACGGATATGTACTGACTATAATGGAAACGTATGTAAAGGATGAAAAGTTATTGAATGGTTTATTGTATATATTTATTTTTGAATAAAGTATATTTTGAAATATAAATGAAAATGATCTTCCAGCAGCAGTTTCCGTGCTGAATGACTCAATGTCACTGAGCTCACCGGAAACAGGAACATCAGCACTGAGGCCGGCAGGTCAAATGTCTCTTGTTTACAGAGGGACGGTGAAATATTGCAGCCTGCAGGAGACCTGGCCTGACTTGAGGGTCCTGCCGTCTGTAATATCTCACTGTCGTGTTTAGAGGTGTGTGTGATCTGATGGATAAACTGAGGTGTTGGGAGGGTTTACACACATGATTGGGAGAGGTCGGATTAGACAGGACACTGGGCCTGACTAATCTGCGGAAAGAGAATCAGAATCGGGTTTATTATCTCTGTTATATATGATGTGAAATGTGTTGCTTTGCAGCAGCAGTTCAGTGCACAGACATAACATCACTATGAATTATAAAATAAATAGAGCAAGTGAAGGAATAATGGGGTAATCAGTGGGAATCTAAGAAGATGGTTGTGGTGTTTGGAGCCGATCATCTCAGCCACGGGACATCTCTGCTGGAACTCCCCAGGACAGAGTCCTCAACCCAAACACCCTCAGCTGCTTCATCAACGACCTTCTGTCCATCGTAAGATCAGAGGTCGGGATGGTCACTGATGACGACACAATGTTCAGCACCATCTACCACTCCTCAGATAATGAAGCAGCCCACAACACAAATGCAGCAAGACCTGGGCAATATCCAGGCCTGGGCTGATAGGTGGCAAGTGACAATCACACCACACAGTGTCAGGCAGTAATATCTGAGGAAGGGATCTCAGGAATCTAAGACAAATTGGAAAGCTTGTAAAATGTTTAAACTAAGTTCCTTACAATCTGGGAAATTATGGTAAAATTAATTAGACCAAGGGAGAAGGTCACTGAGAGTTGATGATATGACAGTCAATGCAGTGATTAGACGGTGGATGTGTTCAGTCAGCAAGGTGAAGCTCACTGGATCAAAGGTAAACAGGTGGAGGTTGGATTGCAGACCACGACAGGAGAGTTTATCATCAGATAAGGAGAGGCACGGCAGAAAAACAGGGTCTGAAATGAAAACAATGTATTACAGACAGCATTGGGAAATGGTTGTCAGTGAGATAGAGAGAGACCACAGAGAAATAATTAAAGATCAAATACTACAGAGAAATATAGATTCCTGATTATTTTTTGTGAAATCCACATGTCACCATTGTATAACAGGAACCCGTAAGATCATTAACTCAGTGGAGTATCTGTGCGACGACACTCGATGTGTTCCCCGATGTTCACTGTAACAGGGTCTGAATAAACTGACTTGTTCCCGAAACTAACCACTGCTGTCTGGCAGGTTCTTTCTGTGCTGTTCCATCTGAACCGTATTTTAGTGAGAGACTGGTCCCCACACCCACAACCCAACCCCCAGTCTCTCTGCCCCTCGAGCTGCTGCTGTGGAAGCTGCCTGATGAAGACTGTCAGACTCAGTGACGTGGAGATTGCAGAGCAACACACTTAAAATACCAGAGGAGTGAAATAGACAATCGACATCTCAGTTCGAGGACCTTCATCCGGACTGTCTCAACCTGGAATATCTTCTGTCTATTTTTCTCCACAAATGCTGTCTGATCCGCTGAGTTACTGCAGCCATTTTCAGTCCAGATTCCTGCATTTACAGTCCATCGTATCTCTCTTTTCAGGACTTGCCCCTTCAGTTCTGCCGTAGACTGGACCAAGTCCTTCTCTCTGGCTTTAATGTGTTTCTGTTTAAAAACAGCTGTTTGATGTGTTTCTGATCCCTGCTGTGGAAATGAACACGATTCCTGCTCACTGAAAAGGAACATTCATTCCCGAGACTGCAGCGCCCCTAGTGGACAATCGCGGTACCGCAGGCGTACAGCAGCTCCCCGAAAGTGAAAGGTTCCTGAACCAGGAAGTGCCAGAGTTAATATGGCTTCGAAAGGACAGGTCGAGAGTTTAACCGAGGAGGTAATTTGTTCCATCTGCCTGGAATTCTTCACCGATCCGGTTATACTGGACTGTGGACACAACTTCTGCCGCTCCTGCATCACACGGTGTTGGGAAAGGGAGGAGAGAAACTCCTGCCCGGAATGTAGAGAGGAGTTTGCAGACCGCAACCTCAGGGTCAATCGGGCCTTAGCAAACCTGTCTGAGAAAGCTCGAAAACTAAGCCTGAACCCGAAAGAGAAGGAAAGTAAACTTCACTGCGAGAAACATGAGGAAGAACTGAAGCTGTTCTGTGAGACGGACAAGACACTGATCTGCCTGATCTGTAGAGATGCACTGGAACACAAGTCTCACAACTTCATGCCGGTTAACGAAGCCGTTGAAATCTACAAGGTGAAACTAACCGGGTTTTGATCAGCTGTTTACTTAGTTGCATGTTTTGGTCTAATATCTTCACTCTCTGATTCCCAGGATCGGGTTAAATCTTCCTTAGACTCTCTCACAAAAAAGAAATCTGATTTTGTGGAAATGGAGCAACAACAGAAAGAAAAGATTTCTGGAGTTCTGGTGAGTCTCCTGAGCAGAATTTACAAATTCGCTGCATAGTTTTGTTTCCTTCAATGCAGAATAGCAGAATATCGCAGCTATAACCTGGGATCGATCCTGACCCCTGGAGCTGTCTGCGTGGAGTTTGCATGTTCTCCTTGTAACCAGTACCTTCCTTTAACCGACATTGCATGGTTGAACGGTAAATTGGCTACTGTAAGTTGGGTGATTTGTGAATCAGGTCGGAGTTAGTGGGTCAGAGACGGAGTATATGTTTCAGGGAGATGTTGGGGAATGTGACGGAGGGGATTGTTCTGAAAACCAGCAGAAACATTAATGGGCTGAATGGTTACCTTCCATGTCAGAAGGAAATACAACACTAGTTTCAAATAGTAAACCAGCCTCTCCTTTCATTGACAGGAACAGTCACACAGCCTTCAGTCCCAGATCACATCCCATTTTGCTGAACTGCACCGGGTTCTCACTGAGAAAGAGCAGCGTGCACTCCGAGATCTCAGGGAAAAAGTGGAGAGGATTCTGAATCCAATGGAAAAAAAAACTGCGAGAGATTCAAGAGAATTTAAATTCTATACAGAAGGAAATCTCAAAGTTACAGGAACAGATGGATCAACAAGAAAATATCACATTCCTCATGGTGAGAGATTTCAGTTTGTTTCTGTAAAAGTGCACAGTCACAAAATGATGTATTTTTTCTCAAATACAGTTGTTGTAAACTGATTTCCACCATGTAGACGTCCTGACTGTTCAGAATTGTCATTGTCCCAAACCGGCCTCTCACAACGTCTGTACATCGCAGGACAGTCCGCAACCTTCTCGGGAATGAGTTACACTGATCAGAGCACTGAGCTGGTGATCGTCTCTGTGATCCCCACGTATAATATCCCCTGATACTCAGAGTAACACCCAATTAACATCACAGGTTATGAGTGTGTTTCTGATATTCTCTTCACCACATTTCTTGTAGGATTTGTTAACAACCAAATGTTGTTTTATCTTTGACTTTTGGTCTCATAAAAACAGTAATATTTTCTCCACTTCCACCCCATCAAATCCATTTGGAATGTTAAATTCGGCCATCTGATCCTCCCTGACAGCATATTCAGATAAAAATGTACAACCTGTCCAGTCTCTCCTGTAAGATCCATCCTCTCAGTCATGGTATAATTTTCATAAACATTCCTTGTACTTTCTCCTGTGGTTCTGTGTTCCTCTTTCTCTATGTGTGTCAGTAGGAGTCAGATTAGTGGGAGTTTTCAAATTTTCAAAGGTACATTTAATGTCAGAGAAATGTATACAATACACATCCTGAAATTCTTTTTCTTCACAAACATCCATAAAAATGAAGGTGTGCCCCAAAGAATGAATGAGTTAAATATTAGAACCTCAAAGCAGCCCCAGCTACGCCCTCCCACACATTAGCAGTAGCAAGACAACGACCACCCACCCTCCTGCATCAGCAAAAAAACATCAGCACCCTCCACCGAGCACTCAAGCGTGCAGCAAAGCATCAATAAAGACACAGACTTCCAGTACCCCAAAGACTACTCGCTCACCCAGTGATTCAAAATAATACAGGCTCTCTGTCCCTGAAAAGGGAAAAAGAGATGACCCATTTCACAGCGAGAGGGGAAAGATAACAAACAACTCACTGATTTATGATGTTAAAAGTGTGCTGCATTGTTTTTTTCAAGCTCTGTGCCAAAAGGACTCAGGTCTCGGGTCACACAGCCAGCAGCCAGCTTGTTGCTTTCGATCTTCCATCTCCCACGACACAATGATTCCCTGCAGAGGCAGCGACCTCGAGTCTTCCCACCTCCAGAGTCACATAATCTTGGAACTTGAAGGCGTTCTAGTCTTCCAGGCCGCATCCTCGATATATCGAACAGCGGTCAGTCGTGAGACCCCGAGAGTGGGTCTCATTCCCACAAAGAACCAAAGGCAGCGTGTAACTCCAGGTCAGGGTCTTCAAAAGACCCCTGAAAGTGAAAGATAGGGATACTAAAGATAGAAATAGAGCTGTTTCCGGAGATGCTAGCAAAGCAGTCGCTGTTAGGCGCCATCATCCTCCTCAGCTCCCGGCAGCTTTTAATAACTTGGCTCAGATTCCTGCTATTGCGATGCCAATGGTCAGTCTCAGTCAGTTGAGAGCTGTGTTTGATTTATTTCATTTATTTCAGGAGGAAGCTCATCGGAAGAGGAGGTAGGACATGGTCTATACTGAAACTCTGTATGGATTTGTAAAATAGTTCAAGTATTACTGATGCTCAGTTTATAACCAGCTGTATAATATTTACAGGATCAGTGATGATGCCCAGATATTGTCAGTGACAGATGGTGCCCTACTGGCTGAAAAACTCTATCACCCCTATTTGTTCGACATAACGTTGGGAGAAGCGTTTGATGGCATTAAGCGAGGTAAAACATACAGATTCATTTGCCCTTATTTCAGACACAATTAATAATTAGACACAAAATTTGGCTGTAAGGATAGGCTGAAGGGGAAGTGAAGTTTATTCCGGCAACAACCCCACCTGCAGGGAGGCATCACTGTCACATGATCATCTGGAGAAGTCAGACCCCTGAACACACCAACACTGGGGCAAAATATAACCACTTCACGGGACTGTTAGATGAACCACAGCATCCTGATCCCATTCATACTGGAAAAAACATGTCAATGCATTCCTCCACCATCAACTCTGCTCTCAAATGCATCTCCCCCATTTCACACACATCTGCTCTCACTCCATCCTCCCACCACCCCGCTAGGAATAGGCTTCCCCTGGGCCTCACCTACCACCCCACCAGCCTCCGGGTCCAACATATTATTCTCCGTAACTTCCGCCACCTCCAACGGGATCCCACCACTAAGCACATCTTTCCCTCCCCCCGCCTCTGCTTTCCGCAAGGATCGCTCCCTACGCGACTCCCTTGTCCATTCGTCACCCCCATCCCTCCTCACTGATCTCCCTCCTGGCACTTATCCCTGTAAGCGGAACAAGTGCTACACATGCCCTCACACTTCTTCCCTTACCACCATTCAGGGCCCCAGACAGTCCTTCCAGGTGAGGAGACACTTCACCTGTGAGTGGCTGGGGTGATATACTGCGTCCAGTGCTCCCGATGTGGCCTTGAAGCATCGTCAGACTGCACCCAGACACACCGATCAGCATTGACCTCGGTGAATGATGGGAGAAGCCCACACAGCAGAACTGGTGTGGCAAATCTCGCTCACACACATACACTAGAAGGATTGTCAGATTATAGTCAGGGCCTCAGCATTGTACATTGTTATTTCCCTCAGTGACATGGAAACCATTCTCTCTCTTCAGACACAGTGAATGGTTTTTACTTGCCGAATTCACACACATGTCACACATTTTCAACATACACTGGACATGTGAAGACACACTGTAACATACAATACTTCAATGTGCACCCTCACCTTCAATGTGAACACACACTCACTGATATTTACCACAACCAACACACACTCACACAGTGACACATATCCAAATGCACCATCAAAGTGGAACACATCACCAGAGAAACAGGCACATTTCCATGTGCTTGTCCCATATTCCTCTAACCATTTCCTATCCATGTACCTGTCTAAATTTATTATAAAATATATTAATTATACCTGTTTCTACAGCTTCCTCTGACAGAAAATTCCACATGTACCCACTTCCCTCACAGATTGCTTAAAAAACTTTCTCTTCAATCTCTGCCCTCTGCTTTTGGACTCTGTTATTCTGGGGAAAGAGACCAGGTGTATGCACTTTACATCTGACCTCATGATTTTATGTACCTTGAAAAGGGGTCCCCTCACCCCCTCAACATCCAATGCTCCAGGGAAATAGCCCCAGCTTATCCAGTCTCTCCTTTTAATCCAAGCCCTCCAGCCTTGGTAACATCTTCCTGTAATGACATCCTTCCCAGAGTCGGGGACTCAGAAATGCACACAATAATACAAGTGTGGTCTGTGATCAACATCAAAGGCCTTGGTGAAGTTCATGTGGACAATGTCTACCACCCTGTCCTGGTCAATCCTCTCTGTCACCTCTTCAACAAACTGGGATTTGTGAGACATGATTTTCCATGCATTACGCCGAGCTGAGTGTCCCTGATCAGTCCTCGTCTTTCCAAATGCTGTTTGATCCTGTCTCTCAGAAACTTTCCCACCACTGACGTTCGGCTTATGGACTGGACTTCCCTGGTACATTCTCCCCGTGAATGTGTGGGTTTCCTTGAGGTGCTCCAGTTCCTCGCACAGTTCAATTATCCTGTTGTTAGGCTCAGATTAAATCAGGGGTTTCTGGGTGATGTGGGTCATTGTAACTTGTCCCATGGTCAGGCTCGGATTAAATCAGGGGTTTCTGGGTGGTGGGGGTCATTGTAACTTGTTCCATGGTGAGGCTCAGATTAAATCAGGGGTTGCTGTGTGGTGGGGGTCAAAGGGCCGGAACGGCCTATTCCGTGCTGTATCTCAATAAATAAATTACAGCTGATGAAAGTGCAGTAGACATCGTCTCCATGGAGTTTAGCGAGGGATTTGACAAGGTAGCAGACAGTTAGATCACATGGGATACAGTACGATCTGGAATAGGATACAGAATTGTCTGGGTGGAGTCCTGTGACCAGCGGTTGTGCTGCAGGGATCGGTGCTGGGTCCACTGATTTTCATCATTCATGTGAATGATTTGGAGAGAATGTAGGTGACGTGTTTAGTAGGTTTGTGGAGGACTCTAAAATTGGTGGTTTCATGGGCAGTGAAGAGGTTATTTGTTTATTTAGATACAGTGTGAAACAGGCCGTCACAGACCAATGACCTGCTCCACCCAGCAATAGTCGCTCTTCAACAC
This sequence comes from Mobula birostris, assembly GCF_030028105.1. Classification (NCBI taxonomy): domain Eukaryota; kingdom Metazoa; phylum Chordata; class Chondrichthyes; order Myliobatiformes; family Myliobatidae; genus Mobula; species Mobula birostris. The sequence goes on from NC_092374.1 coordinate 202,653,380, forward strand.
TAGCTTAATCAAAGGAGATTTTACAATGACCAATTGACTTCCTAACCAGTTTGTTTTTGTACTAGAGTCATAGAGTGACAGAAAAGTACAACACAGAAACAGGCCTTTTGGCCCATCCGGTTCATGCCATCACATTTAAACTGCTTACTCCCATCGACCTGCACCGTGACCATAACCCTCCACACCTCTGCAATCCATGTACCTGTCCAAACTTCTCTTGAACATTGAAATTGAGTTTACATGTATCACCTGCACTGGCAGCTCATTCCACACTCTTCACAACCCTCTGAGGGAAGAAGTTTCCCCTCATGTTCCCCTTAAACTTTTCACCTTTCACCCTCACACATAACCTCCAATTGCAGTCCTACCCACCATTTGCATTTACTCTCCTCATAATTTTGTATACCTCTCCATCTCCCCTCAGCCTTCTACATTACAAGGAATAAAGTCTTAACCTGTTCAATCTTTCCTTATAAATCAGATCCTCCAGTCCAAGCAACATCCCTGTAAATGTTCTCAGTTCTCTTTCATCCTTATTTACATGTTGCTTGCAGGTAGGTGACCAAAACTGCATACAATACCCCAGATTATGCCTCACCAACATCTCATACAACTTCATCATGACATCCCATCTCCTGTACTCAGTACTTTCATTTATTGACTGTTTATTGTTTATTGACATACCTTATTGATCCCGGGGGAAATTGGTTTTCATTACAGGCGAATGGTATGCTGGCATTTATAGCAAGAGGATTCGAGTCAGGAGCAGGGAGGTACTACTGCAGTTGTACAAGGCGTTGGTGAGACCACACCTGGAGTATTGTGTGCAGTTTTGTTCCCCTAATCTGAGGAAAGACATCCTTGCCATAGAGGGAGTATAAAGAAGGTTCACCAGATTGATTCCTGGGATGGCAGAACTTTCATATGATGAAAGACTGGATGAACTGGGCTTGTACTCATTGGAATTTAGAAGGTTGAGGGGGGTTCTGATTAAAACGTATAAAATCCTAAAAGGATTGGACAGGCTAGATGCAGGACGATTGTCCCTGATGTTGGGGAAGTCCAGAATGAGGGGTCACAGTTTGAGGATAAAGGGGAAGCCTTTTAGAACTGAGATTAGGAAAAGCTTCTTCACACAGAGAGTGGTGAATCTGTGGAATTCTCTGCCACGGGAAACAATTGAGGCCAGTTCATTGGCTATATTTAAGAGGGAGTTAGATATGGCCCTTGTGGCTAAAGGGATCAGGGGGTATGGAGGGAAGGCTGGTACAGGGTTCTGAGTTGGATGATCAGCCATGATCATACTGAATGGCGGTGCAGGTTCGAAGGGCCAAATGGCCTACTCCTGCACCTATTTTGTATGTTCCTATGTTTCCATAATAAATAGTAATAGAAAATAGTAATAAATAGTTAAATAGTAATATGTAAATTATGCCAGTAAATTATGAAATAAGTCCAGGACCAGCCTATTGGCTCAGGGCATCTGACCGTCCAAGGGAGGAGTTGTAAAGTTTGATGGCCACAGGCAGGAATGACTTCCTATGACGCTCTGTGTTGCATCTCGGTGGAATGAGTCTCTGGCTGAATGTACTCCTGTGCCCAACCAGTACATTATGTAGTGGATGGGATACATTGTCCAAGATGGTATGCAACTTAAACAGCATCCTCTTTTCAGACACCACCTTCAGAGAGTGGTGAAAGGCAATGTTCCAAAAGCTTTCTTTATGACTCTAAACAAGAGAAAATCTGCAGATGCTGGAAATCCAAGCAGCACACACACAATGTTGGAGGACCTCAGCAGGTCAGGCAGCATCAATGATGTTTCGGTCTGAGATTGTGTGTGTGTTTCTTTGGATTTCCAGCATCCGCACTCTTTCTTCTCTTTATAATTTGGATCACTCTCAACAGTTCTGGTTAAGTATCTACAGGAAGTATGTTATCAAACTGAGAGGGTATAAAACAGATTTACAAGGATGTCACTGGACTGGAGGGTATGGGTTATAAGGAGAGGCTGGATATTCTGGGACTTCTTCCTGGATCTCAGGAGGCTGCCAAAGGAAACTGTAGAGGTGGGTACAGTTACGATGATTTAAAAGACATCGGGACAGGAAGGGCCTCAAAGCTCTCCATTTTTTTCTGGACACCAGAGCTAATCAGCTCCTCTCTACCACCACTCTCCTCTGCTTAGCGGAACTCATCCTCACTCTCAATAATTTCTCCTTTGGCTCCTCCCACTTCATTTAGACAAAAGGTGGAGCCATGGGCTCTCACATGGGTCCCAGCTATGCCTAACTGTTGGCTACATGGAACAGTCTATGTTCCAAGCTCACACTGGTGACCATCCCATACTTCCCCTACACAACACTGACGACTGCATTGGTGCTGCTTCCTGCACCCATGCTGAACTCATCAACTTCATCGACTTTGCCTCCAGCTTTCACCCTGCCCATTTCTGGTCCATTTCTGATACCTCCCTTCCCCTTCTTGAGCTCTCTGTCTCTATCTCAAGGGACAGCTGTCCATTATAAACCAACGGACTCTCACAGCGACCTGGACTATACCTCCTCCCACCCTGCTACCTGTAAAAATGCCATTTCTTTCTCTGAACCCCTCCGTCTCCACCACATCTGCCCTCAGGATGAGGCTTTTCATTCTAGAATGAAGGAAATATCCTCCTTTTTCATAGAAAGGGGCTTCCCTTCCGCTACCATCAACACTGCCCTCAACTGCATCTCTTCTATTTTACACATGTCTGCTCTTAGCCAATCCTCCGCCACCCTACCAGGGATAGGGTTCCTGTTGTCCTCAACTACCATCCCACCAGCCTCTGTGTTCAGCAAGTAATTCTCCGACACTTCTGCCGTATCTAATGAGATCCCACCACCAATCAAAATTTTCCCTCCTGCCCCATGCAATTCTCTTGTCTGTTTGTCCCTCCCCACAGATCTTCCTCCTGGCACTGATCCTTGCAAGCGGAACAACTGCTACACTTGCGCCTACACGTTCTCTCTCACTACCATCCAGGGCCCTAAACAGTCCCTCCAGCTGAGGTGCCACTTGACCTGAGTCTGTTGTGGTCATGTACTGTGTCCGGTGTTCCCGGTGTGGCCTCCTGTATATCAGCGAGACCCAACGTAGTTCGGGAGACTGCTTTGCCGAGCATCTACGCTACGTCCGCCAGAACGAGATCTTCCAGTGTCTATTTCCCATTCCCATTTTGATATGTCCTCCACTGTCGGGATAAGGCCACACTTGGGTTGGAGGAACAACACCTTTTATTCCACTTGGGGAGCCTCCAACATGATGGCAAGAACATTAATCTTAAACTTCCTGTAATGCCCCCAAACCACCCCTCCCCCTTCTCCATTTCCCATCCCCTTTTCCCCCTCTCAGCTCATCTTGCCAATCAACTTCCGAGCTTATTACTTCATCCCTCCTCCTCCGGGTTTCACCTATCACCTGGTGGTTCTCCCTCCCTCCGGACACCCACCTTTAAATCTACTCCGCAACCGTTTCTCTCCAGTCCTGCCTAAACGTTGACTTTACTTTTTTCCATGGATGCTGCCTGGAGTGCTGGGTTCCTCCAGCATTTTGTATTTGTTGCTTGGACAGGTACGTGTGTAGGAAAGGTTTAAAGGAGTAATGCCCAATATAGGCAAATGGAACTAGATCATTAAAATAAGTTGGTCAGCACGAATGAATTCGGCCTTACCTGCATTTTAAATGCCTCCAGTATTCATTCACCTTATCCTCTTCCAACTGTTGCTCCACTCAGTCCTCACATCTATCTACCGTTAACCCCCGCACTTCTTTCCATTTTTGAGGAGAGGTCTCGGCTTGAAACATCGACTGTACATTTCCCTTAACACACGCTGCTCGACCCGCTGAGATCCTCCAGAATTTTGTGTGTGTTGATCGGGGAAAATCCGCTCTCCATGTCGAGGAAATTCTCGGAAACATGCTGGTTGTCCATCCGCTGTGTTTGGGTAAAGCCCCGGGAAAGGGCCCTGTCGGCCTCTGCCCCGGTCCCGTCCCGTGGTCGCGCTGCCCGAGTCTCCCCGCGATCCCCGGGGACTCTCTAATTCTCTGCTTCTCCCCCTAGTCTCTGTCACCCTGGATGTGGAAACGGCGCAACCGGAGCTCGAGGTGTCTGAGGATCGGAAGAGTGTGAGATGTACCGGGACCCGGAGGAATCTCCCTGACACCGGGAAGACGTTCACAGTCTGGGCTTTTGTGCTGGGATCGGAGGGATTCACATCGGGGAGACATTACTGGGAGGTGGAGGTGACGGGGAATCGGGGCTGGAGTCTGAGAGTCGCCGCAGAGTCTGTGGAGAGGAAGGGAGGGGTCACACTGAGTCCGGAGACCGGATTCTGGATCATCGGGCGGTTTAATGACGAGATGAAGGTCCACACCTCCCCTCGATCCCGTCTCCCTGCCGGTCCCATCCCCGGGAGGGTGGGAGTTTATCTCAGTTACGAGTGCGGGACAGTGTCATTTTGCAACGCGCAGACCAAGTCCCATCTCCACACCTTCACTGGGAATAAATTCACGGAGAAACTTTATCCTTTATTCGGGACTGTATATCCAAACCAGTGGCTGAGAATCTGCTCCGGGTCTGTAAACGGGTCGGGTCCGGGACTGGCGTCAGTGTAAATCTAAATGTGCGGAGACTGAAATAAACACGATTTCAGAATTATCGATCCATTAATCTTCCCTCGTTCACCGCATCCGTCAACGGAACAGAAACACTGCGGATTCAGCAGCAGCCGCGGGCGGCGGGTCCTGAGCTCCCCGGCTCCTCCGGGTGCTAAAGTCCACCGGGACTGACCGGGTAACTGGTACAAGTGGTGGTGGTGCTAACTGGGAGAGGGAGGTCAGGGTGAATCTTCGTAACACGGGACATGTAGTGGTGGTAACACACGAAGCGGCGGGATCTCCCAGTGTGTCAGGTAACATATGTGGAGGGAAATGGACAGGTGATGGGTGGATCCAGGTGAGGAGGTGATAGGTAGATGAGGGAGGGGTGGAGTGTGGAAATGTGTCAGAAACTGGGGGGTGAGAGGTGTCAGTGACAAAGGGCTGACGATTTTGGAATGTGACAGGAGGGGAAAGTGGAGCCTGGAATAAAGGGATGGAGGTGGGGAGGAGTGTGTGAGTGATGGGGAATGGAGAGAGTGGGGGAGGAGGGGAAAGAGATAGGGTGATGGGGCTGGTGAATCAGGAGGAGAGAGACAATTAAATACGAAAATTGACAGAGAGGGAGCGACCACCGAAAGTTTGAGAATTCAATGTTTATGATAACAGGTTGCAGACTGCCCAGGCAGAACATTACGAGACAAATAGAGCCAGGATCTCTGCTTTGAATCAGATAGACCATAAGACACAGGAGCAGAATTAGGTCATCTGGCCCATCGAGTCTGCTGCGCCATTCAATCATGGCTGATCCTTTTTTTTTCTCCTCCTCATCCCCAGTTCCCGGCCTTTGATGCCATGTCCAATCAAGAACCAATCAATCTCTGCCTTAAATACACCCAACGTCCTGGCCTCCACAGCTGCATGTGGCAACAGATTCCACAAATTCACCATCTTCTGGCTAAGGAAATTTCTCTGAATCTCTGTTTTGAAAGTGCGCCCCTGTATCCTTAGGCTGTGCCCTCTTGTCCTAGACTCTCCCACCATGGGAAACATCCTTTCCACATCTATTCTGTCTAGGTCTTTCAACATTCGAAAGGTTTCAATGAGATTTCCCCCTCATTCTTCTGAATTCCAGCGAGTACAGACCCAGAGCCGTCAAACGTTTCTCGTATGATAATCCTTTCATTCCTGGAATCATCCTTGTGAACCTATTTAGCAGCTGAGGGATTGGAGCAGGGGACAGGGATTCAGATTTCTGGATCATTGGGAATCTTTTGGGGTAGGTATGACCTGTACAAAAAAGACAGGTTGCACTTGAATACCAGGGAGAGCAATATCCTGGTGGGGAGGTTTGATAAGGCTACTGGGGAGAGTTTAAATTAGAATTGCTGGGGGGTGGGAACCGAACTGAGGAGACTGGGGAAGGGGCGGTTGGCTCACAAATAGAGAAAGCCTGTAGACGGTTTGAGAGGGAGGATCGGCAGGTGATAAGAAGGGATGCGCTCAGACTGATGGTTTGAGATGTGTCTAATGCAAGGAGTATTATGAACAAAGCAGATGGGTTTAGAGTGTGGATCAGTAGTTGGAGTTATGATATTGTGGCCCTTACAGAGACTTGGATGGCTCAGGGGCAGGAATGGTTACTTTGAGTGCCAGGCTTCAGATGTTTCAGAAAGGATAGGGAGGGTGGCAAAGGCGGTGGTCAGAGAAATTGTCACGGTTGCAGAAAAGGTGGAAGTCATGGAGGGATTGTCTACGGAGTCTCTGTGGGTGGAAGTTAGGAACAGGAAGGGGTCAATAACTCTACTGGGTGTTTTTGGTAGACCACCCAATAGTAACAGGGACATCGAGGAGCAGATAGGGAGATGGGTTCTGGAAAGGTGTAATAATAACAGGGTTGTTGTGATGGGAGATTTTAGTTTCCCAAATATTGATTGGCATCTCCCTAGAGCAAGGGGTTTAGATGGGGTGGAGTTTGTTAGGTGTGTTCAGGAAGGTTTCTTGACACAATATGTAGATTAGCCTACAAGAGGAGAGGCTGTACTTGATCTGGTATTGGGAAATGAACCTGGTCAGGTGTCAGATCTCTCAGTGAAAGAGCATTTTGGAGATGCTGTCACAATTCTATCTCCTTTACCATAGCATTGGAGAGGGATAGGAACAGACAAGTTAGGAAAGCGTTTAATTAGAGTAAGGGGAAATATGGCTATCAGGTAGGAAGTTGGAAGCATAAATTGGGAACAGATGTTCTCAGGGAAATGTGGCAAATGTTCAGGGGATATTTGCATGGAGTTCTGCGTAGGTACATTCCAATGAGACAGGGAAAGGATGGTAGGGTACAGGAACCATGGTGTACAAAGGCTGTTGTAAATTTAGTCAAAAATAAAAGAAGAGCTTACGAAAGGTTCAAAAAACTAAGTAAAGATAGAGATCTACAGGATTATAAGGCTACCAGGAAGAAGCATAAAAATGAAATTAGGAGAGCCAGAAGGGGCCATGAGAAGGCTTTGGTGTAGGGGATGAGGGAAAACCCCAAGGCACTCTACAAATATATGAAGACCAAAAGGATAAGACATGAGCGAATAGGACCAATTAAATGTGACAGTGGAAAAGTGTGTATGGAACAGGAGGAGATAGCAGAGGTATTTAAGGAATACTTTGCTTCAGTATTCACTACGGAAGAGGATCTTGGTGTTTGTATGGATGACTTGCAGCGGACTGAAAAGCTTGAGCATATAGATATGAAAAATGTGCTGGAGCTTTTGGAAAGCATCAAGATGGATACGTCACCAGGACTGATGAGATGTACCCCAGGCTATTGTGGGAGGTGAGGGAGGAGATTGCTGAGCCTCTGGTGATGATCTTTCCATTGTCAATGGGGGCAGGAGAGGCTCCGGAGGATTGGAGGGTTGTGGATGTTGTTCCCTTATTCATGAAGGGGAGTAGAGATAGCCCAGGAAATTATAGACCAGTGAGTCTTACTTCAGTGGTTGGTAAGTTGATAGAAAAGATCCTGAGAGGCAGGATTTATGAACATTCGGAGAGGCATAATATGATTAGGAATAGTCAGCATGGCTTTCGTAAAGACAGGTCGTGCCTTATGAGCCTGATTGAAGTTTTTGAGGATGTGGCTAAACACATTGATGAAGATAGAGCAGTAGATGTAGTGTATATGGATTTTAGCAAGGAATTTGATAAGGTACTCCATGCAAGACTTGAGAAAGTAAGGAGGCATGGGATCCAAGGGGACATTGCTTTGTGGATCCAGGTTTGGCTTGCCCACAGAAGGCAAAGAGTTGTTGTAGCTGGTTCATATTCTGCATGAAGATCAGTGACCAGTGGTGTGCCTCCGGGATCTGTTCTGGGACCCCTACTCTTTGTGATTTCTATAAATAAGAATGAATATATTCATTATATTGTAAATTATAAATGAGATGAGGAAGTGGAGGGATGGGTTAGTAAATTGCTGATGACACAAAGTTTGGGGGTGTTGTGGATGGTGTGGTAGGCTGTCAGAGATTACAGTGGGACATTGATAGGATGCAAAACTGGGCTAAGAAGTGGCAGATGGAGTTCAACCCAGATAAGTGTGAGCTGGTTCATTTGGTAGGTCAAATATGATGGCGGAATATAGTATTAATGAAAAAAGTGTTGGCAGTGTGGAGGATCAGAGGGATCTTGGGGTTCGAGTCCATAGGACACTCAAAGCTGCTGCGTAGGTTGACTCTGTGGTTAAGAATGCATATGGTGCATTGGCCTTCACCAATCGTGGAATTGAGTTTAAGAGCCGAGGGGTAATTTTGTAGCTATATAAGACTCTGGTCAGACCCCACTTGGAGTATTGTGCTCCTTTCTGGTCGCCTCACTACAGGAAGGATGTGGAAACCATAGAAAGGGTGCAGAGGAGATTTACAAGGATGTTGCCTGGATTGGGGAGCATGCCTTATGAGAATGTGTTGAGTGATTTTTTTCCTTGGAGCAACAGATGATGAGAGGTGACCTGCTAGATGTGTATAAGATGATGAGAGACATTGATTGTGTGGATAGTCAGAGGCTTTCTCCCAGCACTTAAATAGCTAGCACGAAAGGGCACAGTTTTAAGGTGCTTGGATGTAGGTACAGAGGAGATGTCAGGGGTAAATTTTTTACGCAGAGATTGGTGAGTGAGTGGAATGGGCTGCCGGTGATGGTGGTGGAGGTTGATATAATAGTGCATTGAAGAGACTCCTGGATAGGTACATGAAGCTTAGAAAAATCGAGGGCTATGTGTAAACCTTGGTAAATTCTAAGGTAAAGTTATTTTCGGCACAGCTTTGTTTCTATGTTTCTAACCTCTGGACCCTCTCCAATGCCAGCAGATCTTTTCTGAGATGAGGAGCCCAAAACTGTCACAGTACTCAAGGGGAGGCCTCAGCAGTGCCTTATAAAGCCTCGGCATCACATCCTTGTTCTTGTATTCTAGACCTCTTGAAATGAATGCTAACGTGGCATTTGCCTTCCTCACCACTGACTCAGTCTGCAAGTTGACCTCCCAAGTCCCTTTGCACCTCAGATTTTTGGACCTTTTCCCATTTAGAAAATAGTCCGCACATTTATTTCTACTACCAAATTGCATGACCATGCATTTTCCAATGTTGTATTTCATTTGCCACATTCTTGCCCATTTTCCTAATCTGTCTAGGTCCTTCTGCATCCTACCTGTTTCCTCAAAACTATCTGCCCCTCAACCAATCTTCATATCGTCTGCAAACTTGGCAACAGAGCAATCTATTCCATCATCTAAATCATTTAAATATAGCATAAAAAGAAGTGACCCTTGCGGAACACCACTAGTCACTAGCAGCCAACCAGAAAAGGATCCGTTTATTTCTAATCACTGCCTCCTACCGATGAGCCAGTGTTCTAATTATGTGAGTAACCTTCCTGTAATACCATGGGCTCTTAACTCGGTAAGCAGCCTCATGCATGGCACCTTGTCAAAGGCCTTATGAAAATCCAAATGTACAACTTCTACTGCATCCATTTTATCTATCCTACTTGTAATCTCCTTAAAGAATTCCAACAGGTTCATCAGGCAGGGTTTTCGCTGATGGTGACCATGCTAACTTTGACCTATCTCGTCCTGTGTCACCAAGTACTCCATCACCTTATCCTCAACAATTACCTTTAAAATCTTCCCAACCACTGAGGTCAGGCTAACTGGTTTACAATTTCCCTTCTGCTGCCTTCCTCCTTTTTTAAACAGCAGAGTGACACCATGCCAGAGCCCAGTGATTTTTAAAAGATCATCTCTAACACTACCTCATTCAGAACCCTTGGGTGCAGTTCCTCTGGTCTGGGTGACTTATGTACCTTTAGATTTTTCAGCTATTTGATCACCTTCTCTCTTGTAACAGCAACCACACCCAGTTCTCTTCCCTCACACAATACAACATACTGCTAGTGTCTTCCAGTGAAGACTGATGCAAAATACTCATTTAGTTCATCAGCCATCTCCTTGTCCCCTGTTATTATTTCTCCTGCCTCATTTTCTAGCGGTCCTATATCCACTCCTATTTCTCTTTTATTTTTAACATACTTGAAAAAACTTTTCCTATCCACTTTGATATTATTTGCTAGCTTGCTTTCATATTTCGTTTTTTTCCCTTCTAATTTTTTTTTAGTGTTCTCTGTAGGTTTTTAAAAACTTCCTAATCCTCTACCTTCCCACGAATTTTTGCTTTGTCATGTGCCGTTTCTTTTGTTTTTACAATAGCTTTGACTTCCCTTGTCAACCACTGTTGAATTATTTTACCATTTGACTATTTCTTCACTGTTGGAATACTCATGTCCTGCGCATTTTTCCCAGAAACACACACCATTGCTGCTCTGCTGACATCCCTGCCAGCAGCTCCTTCCAATTTACTTTTGCCAACTCCTCTCATACTACTGTATTTTCCCTTACTCCACTGAAATACTGCTACATCAGACTTTACTTTCTCTCTATCAAATTTCAAGTTGAACGCAATCATATTGTGATCACCGGTTACTAAGGGTTCTTTTACCTTAAGCTTCCTAATCACCCTCGGTTCATTACATAACATCTAATCCAGTATAGCTGATCCCCTAGTAGGCTCAACAACAAACTGCTCAAAAAAGCTATCTCTTAGGCATTCAACAAACTCACTCTTGTGATCTATTACCAACCTGATTTTTGCATTCGACCTGCATGTTAAAATATCCCTTGACTACCATAAAATTGCCCATTTGACTCACCTTTTCTATTCCCTGTTGTAAACTGTGTTCCACCTCCCAGCCACTGTTGGGAATCCTGTATATAACTGTCATCAATGTCCTTTTACCCTTGCAGTTTCTTAACTCAATCCACAAGGATTCAACATCTTCCAATCCTATGTCACATCTTTCTACTGATTTGATGTCATTCTTTACCAGTAGAGCCACACCATCCCCTCTGCAGACTTTTCTACCCTTCTGATAAAATGTGTAACCTTGGACATTACAAGGATGTTGCCGGGACTTGAGAAACTGACTTACAGAGAAAGGTTGAATAGGTTAGGAATTTATTCCCTGGAGCGTGCAAGAATGAGGGGCGATTTGATAGAATTATATAACATTATGATGGATACGGATAGAGTGAATGCAAGCAGGCTTTTTCCACTGAGGCTAGGGGAGAAAAAAAAACAGAGGACATGGATTAAGGGTGAGGGAGAAAAAGTTTAAAGGGAACATTAGCGGGGGCGTCTTCACACAGGGAGTGGTGGGAGTATGGATTGAGCTGCCAGATGAAGTGGTAATTGCGGGCTCACTTTTAACATCTAAGAAAAACTTGGACAGGTACATGGATGAAAGGTGTACGGAAGGATATGGTCCAGGTGCAGGTCAGTGGGACTAGGCAGAAAAATGGTTCAGCACAGCCAAGAAGGGCCAAAAGGCCTGTTTCTGTGCTGTAATGTTCTATAGTTCTATTCAGCTCCCACCGACAATCATCTTTCAGCCACGATTCAGTGATGGCCACAACATCATACCCAACAATATGTAATTTTGCAATAATATCTTCCACCTTATTTCTTACACTACATGCATTTAGATACAACACCTTGAATACCGTATTTGCTGTCCTTTCTGATTCTGCATCCCTAATGTTTTGATACACAGCCTATTGGCTGAAACTAAGTCCCATCACCTGCCTGCCCTGCTTGTCAGTCTGACTGTATGCTATCTTTACTTTTTTTTACCATCCATCCTATCTTGAATCCTTTCACTCTGGTTGCCACCCCACTGTCAAATTAGTTTAAACCCAAACAGCTCTAACAAACCTGCCCGTGAGAATATTGGTCCCCTTTGGGTTCAGGTGCAACCAGTCACTTTGCACAGGTCATACCTCCCCCAGAAGAGATCCCAATGATCCAAAAACCTGAATTCCTATTCCCTGCACCAGCTTCTCAGCCACATATTTATCTGTCAAATCATCCTTTTTCTACCCTCACTGATGCATGGCACGGGCAGCAATCCAGAAGTTGCTACCCGGGAGGGCTTGCTTTTCAGCTTTCTACCTAGCTCTCTAAATTATCTTTTGAGGACCTCATTACTTTTCCTTCCGATGTTATTGGTACCAATATGTACCAAGACATCTGACTGCTCCCCCTCATTCTCCATAATGTTGTGGATGCGATCTGTGACTTCCCTGACCCTGGCACCTGGGAGGCAGCAAACCATCCGGGTGTCCCGTTCAGAATCTCCTGCCTGTTCCTCTCACTATTGCATCCCCTACAGCTCCTATCACTACAGCTCCTTTCTTCTCTCTCTTTCCGTTCTGCACCAGGGACCCATGCTCAGTGACTGTAACCCGTGGCATTCTCCCGGGAGGTCATCCCCACAAAAGTATCAAAAGCAGTATATTTGTTTTTGAGGGGAATGGCCATAGGGGTGCTCTGCTTTGACTGCCTATTCTATAACTGCATACTCAGTTTTGGACCCAGTTTATAGTCAGGAGATGCATGAGAAACACAACAGGTCAGTCAGGATCTGTGGAGAGAGGAACAGAGTTTGTGTCTACATCGATGATCTCTCCTGGAATTGATTCAAAAGCTACCTGTCCTGCTGTGGATTTCGGGTACTTTTCAGTATTGATTTGGTTCTTCAAGCATCTGATTCACAAAGACATTAGAGTGCAGCCTAATTTCTTCCTGACGGGGGATAAAGAGGAAGGAATGCGATAAGAGAGGAGAGTGGACCGTTAGAAAAATCAACGCTCAGGTTGGGGTCTACCCGGAGAGGTACGGTGAAGGTTAGAGAGACGTGGACGTGCTATTTTGGTGCCAGAGTCCTCTATAAATGAGTCCAATCCATAAGCACGTCAACCAAACAATGCCTGAGGCACAAGACTCTGCACTTTCATAGACCATAGACATAGAAATCCACAGCACATTACAGGCCCTTTGACCCACATTCTGCCAACCATGTAACCTACTCTAGAAACTGCCTACTTGTGATTCTGGTTTTTAGTTCTTAGTTTATTAAATTGATAGATTGAGCAATTTAGACCAGGGCACTATGAAGTGGCCTACAGTCAATGATAGCACTGTACTATATTGAACGGAACTGAATTACACTGAACATTCCTAGACTCTGTGGTTTGATGTTTAATATTCTGTGTGTTATTTGATCTTTTTTTTTGTTTCCACAATTTACCACAATTTATTTGTTTCGCACATTGGCCGTTTGTTTTGTTTGAACATGTTTCATGTGTTTTTCTTTTCCTGGGTGCCTGCGGGAAGTCAGATCCCAGGGTCGTACACTACAACATACCTTGATAAGAAATATACTTTGCTGCTGGATTCCAGCAGTGCAGCCTAATTTCTTCCCGAATCTTGATCTTGGCCACCTCCTTGTCTCCATTGATACTGCCTGACCCACTGAGTTCTCTCAGCAATTTAATTTTTGCTCCTGAAGAAGGTCCCACTAACTGCAGTGTGAGACCCAGCATTTCCATTTGAGACAGGAATACTGTCCGGGAGTGTGGTGAGAGACAACCTTCTCTCCCACCCAGTCGGGAAGATACTGATTACGTAGTTACAGTCCCCAGCTTCTTCCCCATCACAGCCCCACAAGAGTTACCTGATCAGATCCCATTGACGGAGTTCCATCTGACCGAGAATTACAGCTGCAGAAACCATTTGTTTTGCTTCCACCGTCTTCCCCTCATTAAACCGTTTACTGCCTGATCTTCTACTGGAAACTATCCTCTGTTAAACCATTCATGATATGAAACTCCTCCGTTCACTCTTCCCTCATCCTTTCTAGCACACTTTCTTCACTGCCTTGTATAATTGATGTAGAATTTAAGTTTTCTGCCGTTGTCTGTGTCTGTGATGCTGCTGCAGGCAAGTTTTTCATTGCAACATCTGAGCTGCTGGAGAGGAGGTGAGGGGAGGACGTTTGGGTTCTCACCAGGGGAGTGGTCAGGCAGCATCTATAGAGGGAGAGAGACAATCAACATTTCCCCTCGAGACCCTTCCGCTGAACAGAACGGGACTGTCTGTTTCCCTCCACAGACTCTGCCTGGCTCAATGACTTTCCTCCAGCATTCTGTGTGTTGCTCTGTATTCCCGCATCTGCAGCCTCTCGTGTCTCCAGACTGTAACGGTGCATTGTACACACAACAGTAAAATTCGGCAGGACTTCACTTGATCTTTCTTCGCTTGGAGGACAGCCCTCTTCCCTCCCATCTCCCCCACCCTCCCACCCGCGTCTTATACACAATCACAATCCCTCACTCAAACCAACTTCTACAGACGTACCCGTAGACAGCGTTCAGAATCGCTGTATCGCTGTCTGGTTTGGATGTGTCAATGTGTTGTCAGATTTCTGAATGGACCATCAACAGTCCCACACTATTCTCTACCACGTATTTATTTTGTTATTGTAACGTACAGTAAAATAATTTACTGTACTCTCCCACTGTTGCAGAACAATAAATTTCACAACATATGTCAGTGATAATAAATCTGATTCTGATTCTAATCCGGAGGAATATTGTATCATTTCTTAATGCATGGATTACTAAATGACAATGAAAGAGGACAGCGTGCCCTCATAATCTAATCTGATCTAATTCTTGACCCACACTGGGAAATCCTGTCTTCCTAAAGTGTGGTGCCCAGAATTGGAGCCAGGTCTCTATCGCTCAGCTGTGGAGATGTTCCTGTAGTTTGTAATCTCCCCTCCAGGGGGCGACCTGCCATGGGTTCTGTTTGTAGCTATTGCTCTCAGCTGGGTTTCCTTGTTCGCCAGCAGTCTCTTTCAGAAGAGATATGACTCACCAGTCTCCCCCACCCCCATGCATAGTGCTAATCTATTTTTCTCCTGTCCTCTGTCTCACCTAATAACTTGGCATTCCAGTTGTTAATCATTACAGCTTCTTGTGTGGGTTAAGTCTGCTAACACACGACTACAATTCTATCCCGTTGCCTTCTGATTCGTAATCTTGTCTTCCTATGAAACCAATTGACCTAAATTTGCAAGTATTTACTTTAAGGCTATATTTACGTGACATTTGAAGTTACATCCAGAATCAACTGTGATTTTTTCGAACCCTTGTTTTAGGCTTAATTGCCCAGACCTCTTTCCCAGCATTGGGGACAGAAGAACTAATCGGTTTAAAGTGCGAGGGAAAGATCTAACAGGTGTCTGAGGGATAAATTTTTCACACGTAGGGTGGTCAGAATAAGCCATAGGAAGTATTTCCCAGGGAGGGAACAGCTAATATGAGGGAGCATACCCTGAAGCATCCTCCTCGCCTGTGCTGTACCGGTCAGGAAGATCTCGGACAGCCTCGCGCTGCTGAGGGACACCATCGCCTACGTGCAGGACAGGGGGGTGAACGCCTGCTTGGTCAGCTTGGACCAGGAGAAAGCCTTCGACAGGATATCGGGCACGTACATGGCGGGCGTGCTCTCCAAAATGGGATTTGGGGAGGGAATCCGGAATTGGATCAGACTGCTCTACACAGACATCCGTAGTGCAGTCCAGGTCAACGGTTGGGAAACATACAGCTTCCCCATCAGGGCTGTCCCCTCTCCCCTGTCTTGTTTGTCTGCTGTATAGAGCCCTTTGCCGAGGCCATCAGGAGGGATGAGGGCATAAGAGGGGTGACGCTGCCAGGCAGTGGAGGGACCCAAGTGAAAACCTCCCTGTACATGGACGACGTCACCGTCTTCTGCTCTGATCCGAGGTCAGTTCGCAGGTTGATTGGCATCTGCGAACAGTTCGAGCTAGCGTCGGGGGCCAGGGTCAACCGCACGAAGAGCGGAGCCATGCTCTTCGGCAACTGGCCCGACCGATCCAGCGTCCCCTTCACCATCAGGTCTGACCACGTGAAGGTGTTGGGGATCTGGTTCGGAGGGGTTGAGGCATGCAACAAGAACTGGCAGGAGCGGACTGCCAAGGTGAAACAGAAACTGGGACTGTGGGGAGGGCGCTCCCTGTCGATAACGGGTAAGAACCTGGTCATCAGGTGTGAGGTGCTCTCAGGGCTGCTGTGCTTGGCGCAGGTCTGGCCCGCCCCTGCTCCTACAGCTTGAAAATCACCCAAGCTGTCTTCAGATTCGTCTGGGGATCCAAGATGGAGCGGGTGAGACGGACCGCCATGCACAAGTCCCTGGACAACGGGGGCAAGAACGTCCCCAATGTCGCCCTCACACTGATGGCCAGCTTCGTGTGTGGCTGCATCAGGCTGTGCGTGGATCCCAGATACGTGGGCACAAAGTACTACTATGTGCCCAGGTTTTACCTGTCGCCTGGCTACGAAGGATGGGTCTGGCCCCTTTCCCGCGCAGCACCCCTGTCAGCTGGTCGTTGCCGCCATACCTGTCCTTCGTGGAAAAATTCTTCAAGGCCAACGCATTTGACCACAGGGCCATTAGACAGTGGTCGGCACGTAATGTCCTGCAGACACTGCAGGAGAAGGACGTGATGGACACAGTGGGTGGTTCCCTGAGCAGACCGTTCAGTTCATCTGGCAAAATGCCTCATCGCCAGATCTCACCAACAGGCACAAAGACCTCGCCTGGCTGGCGACGAGAGGGGCCCTCCCAGTCAGATCCCTCCTGTACGCCCGGAACGGTTCCTCCACACCCCACTGCCCACGGGAGGACTGTAATGGGGTGGAGTCTGTGGCTCACCTCTTTGCGCACTGTGGGTTCGCGAAGAAGGTGTGGAGGAAAATGGAAGGGACAGTACTAAGATTCATGCCCAGCAGCTGCGTTACCGAGGACTCCGTGATCTACGGGCTGTTCCCGGGGACGCACACGGAGACCAACATCCGGTGCTGCTGGCAGATCATCAATTCGGTGAAAGACGCTCTTTGGTCGGCCCGAAACTTGGTGGTCTACTAGCACATGGAGATGTCCGTGACTGAATGCTGCCGACTGGCACACTCTCGTCTGCAGGAGTACGTGCCGAGGGACGCACTCAAACTTGGTGCGGCCACCGCGAAGGCCCGGTGGGGAAGGACCACAGTTTAAGGTTTATCACCCGTGGGAGTGGGGGTGGGGTTGGGTAGGGAGGAGACCTACCCTCATCAGCGGTGTGGACAGATAATCAACATGGTGCCCAAGGAGTGGGTGGAATTGTTAATTTGGGTAAGTGTTAGAGCCATTGCCTGCCTTCATTGTTGATAATTTGATTGTTAATAAGTCTTAACTCTTGACCAAGGGTTGAGAGTAAATGCATGGTTTATTGTAAACATCTTTCATTTGTAAATGAACAGAGAGTCAACGCAAAATTTTTATTGTTAATAACTGTATTGAATAAGGACTCACAGTCAGCGAATGGTTTTCTTTTCTTGTATATAATTATTTTTATTTTGTAATATTTCTGAATAAAGTATTTTTGAAAAAAAAAGGTTCTCCCAGGATGAGGTTATCCCATTGCACTTCGGGTGTGCTGAGGCCTGCGATGTCCCCAGATGCGGGATACTCGACTGCAAAATTTGTGGTAGTGGGGGACTGCGTTCGCGCTCTCCCTTGATTTCTAATACAAATGACAGATTATAATTCCAAACGTTCGCAGTGTGAAGAGTACTAGCCGCGCTTCGGTACTTGAACACTGTGAATGCCGACGTGACCTTCCTCCAGGAGTGCGGCCTGCCGCACCTCAGGAGTTATCGACGGTGGTCATGGTGGGGGTCAGAGGGTTTGTCGGTGTGGTCGGGGGGCAATGATTGTCGCGCTTCCGGCCTGGGGATTCTGCTGCGGGGAGGCAACTTCTCAATCACCCAAGTTAAAGAGGTGGTTGCGGGGCGCCTCCTGGTAGCAGATGTCAAATACCGGGGCACTCCGCTCCGGCTGGTCAATGTGTACGCCTCCCCCGTGCGGAGCGAGCGGCTGGCCGTCTTCAAGCAGCTCCCAAAGCTGCTGGTGACGCCCCAGCCGGTCGTTCTGGCCAGAGACTTCAACTGGACCATTGATGCGGCTGGAGGACCCGGCAGCGCCGATGGCAGGCTGGACAGTACCTCTAGACTCCTGAGGGAAACGGTGAAGACAGCTAAGCTGTGCAACGCCTTTGGCACCCCCACAGGTGGAGCACAGCCACAAGCCACCTGGACACGATCGGACGGCTCAGCCCGCTCCCGGATCGACTTCCTTTTCCTCTCAGAGTCCCTCACGGTCAGGTCCACCGACGTCAGGCCGATGTTCTTCTCTGACCACTGCCTTCTGAGAGCAGCCTGTCTCTTACGGGAGGACCGGAAGGCAGGCAGGGGGACGTGGAAGCTGAATGTTAAGCTGCTGACCCCAGAGAACATCAAGGAACTAGGGAGGGAGCACACAGGTTGGAGAACCTTGAAAGCCTTCTTTGATTCCCACGTTCACTGGTGGGAAGCCACCAAGGAGAACATTAAGAGGTTCTTCATTCGCAAGAGTATCCAGAAAGCAAGGCAGGAGCAGAGGGAACTGCGTAAACTCCAGACAGAGTTGCAGCAACTTCTCCTTCTGCAGTCGAAGGGGGTGGATGTCAGGAAGGAGTTGCGAGAGGTGAAGAGCCGGCAAGCCCAGCACCTCGCCACCGAATCCTCCAAGATCATCTTCCGATCAAGGGTCCAAACCGTGGAGCAGGACGAGACGTGCTCACGCTTCTTCTTCCAAAAGGTGCACAGGGGGAGCTCTGTGATCCGCAACCTTAAGGAAGAGGATGGCTCAGTCGCGTCCTCGCAGACAGGCATACTGAGGATCTGCAAGTCCTTCTATACCGGTCTGTACGACGAAAAGGCCACAGAATCCACAGCCTCCCGCAACTTCCTGTCGTCCAGCACGCAGGTCTTAGACGACGGCAAGCGGGAGAGTCTGGATCAGCCACTAACCCTGGAAGAGCTGACAGGCTCCATCCGTTCCTTTGGGTCGAACAGGACTCCCGGAGGCGACGGCCTACCGGCTGAGTTGTACTCGGCTCTGTGGAACTGGATAGGCCCTGACCTGCTGGAAGTGTACAACGCTATGCTTCTGGCCGGCTGCATGTCAGAGTCCATAAGGAAGGGTATCATCACCCTCATCTACAAGCAGAATGGGGAAAGGGAGAACATTAAGAATTGGAGACCCATCTATGTCCTGAATGCAGATTACAAGATCCTGTCCAAGGCTGTCGCCAACAGGGTCAAGTCTGCTCTGGGACAGGTGATCCACCCAGACCAAACCTGTGCTGTACCGGGCAGGAAGATCTCAGATAGCCTCGCGCTGCTGAGGGAAACCATCGCCTACTTGCAGGACAGGGGGGTAAACGCCTGCCTCGTCAGTTTGGATCAGGAGAAAGCCTTCGACAGGATATAGTACACGTACATGGCGGACGTGCTCTCCAAAATGGGATTTGGGGAAGGAATCCGGAATTGGATCAGACTGCTCTACACAGACATCCGTAGTGCAGTCCAGGTCAACGGGTGGGAAACAGACAGCTTCCTCATCAGGTCTGGAGTCAGGCAGGGCTGTACCCTCTCCCCTGTCTTGTTTATGTGCTGCATTGAACCCTTCGCCGAAGCCATCAGGAGGGATGAGGGCATAAGAGGGGTGATGCTGCCAGGCAGTGGAGGGACCCAAGTGAAAACCTCTCTGTACATGGACGACGTCACCGTCTTCTGCTCTGATCCGAGGTCAGTTCGCAGATTGATTGGCATCTGCGAACAGTTCGAGCTAGCGTCGGGGGCCAGGGTCAGCCGCACGAAGAGCGGAGCCATGCTCTTCGGCTACTGGCCCGACCGATCCAGTGTCCCCTTCACCATCAGGTCTGACCACGTGAAGGTGTTGGGGATCTGGTTCGGAGGGGCGGAGGCGTGCAACAAGAACTGGCAGGAGCGGACTGCCAAGATGAAACAGAAACTGGGACTGTGGGGAGGGCGCTCCCTATCGATAATGTGCAAGAACCTGGTCATCAAGTGTGAGGTGCTCTCAGGGCTGCTGTACTTGGCGCAGGTGTGGCCCGTCCACCGCTCCTACAGTTCGGAAATCACCCAAGCTGTCTTCAGATTCGTCTGGAGATGGAGTGGGTCAGACGGACCGTCATACACAAGTCCCTGGACAATGGGGGCAAAAACGTCCCCAGTATCGCCCACACCCTGATGGCTAGCTTCGTGCGTGGCTGCATCAGGCTGTGCGTGGATCCCAGATACGTGGGCACAAAGTACCACCATGTGCCCAGCTTCTACCTGTCGCCCTGGCTACGAAGGATGGGTCTGGCCCCTTTCCCGCGCAACACCCCTGTCAGCTGGTCGTTGCCTCCATACCTGTCCTTCGTAGAAAAGTTCTTCAAGACCAACGCATTTGACCACAAGGCCATTTGTCAGTGGTCGGCACGTAATGCCTTGTAGGCACTCCCGGAGAAGGACGTGATGGGCACAGTTGGGTGGTTCCCTGAGCAGACCGTCCAGTTCATCTGGCAAAATGCCTCATCGCCATATCTCACCAACAGGCACAAAAACCTCGCCTGGCTGGCGGTGAGAGGGGCCCTCCCAGTCAGATCCCTCCTGTACGCCCGGAACGGCTCCTCCACACCCCGTTGCCCACGGGAGGACTGCAGTGAGGAGGAGTCGGTGGCTCACCTCTTTGCACACTGTGGGTTCGCGAAGAAGGTGTGGAGGAGGATGGAAGGGACGGTGTTAAGATTCATGCACAGCGGCAGCGTAACCGAGGACTCCGTGATCTACGGGCTGTTCCCGGGGACGCACACGGAGACAAACATCCAGTGCTGTTGGCAGATCATCAATTCGGTGAAAGACGCGCTTTGGCCTGCCCCAAACTTGCTGATCTACCAGCACGTGGAGATGTCCGTGACTGAATGCTGCCGACTGGCTCACTCTCGCCTGCAGGAGTACGTGCTGAGGGATGCACTCATCTTGGTGCGGCCACCGCGAAGGCCCGGTGGGGAAGGACCACAGTTTAAGGTTCATCACCCGTGGGAGTTGGAGGGGTCGGCTGGGGAGGAGACCTACCCTCATCAGCGGTGTGGACAGATGAATCAACATGGTGCCCCAGGAGTGGCTGGAAATGTAACTTTGGAAAAGAAATTAGAGCCAACGCCTGTTTTTATTGTTAATAATTTTATTGTAAATAATCTTAATTCTTGACTAAGGGTTGAGAGTTAACGAACGTTTATTGTAAACATCTTTCATTTGTATATGGACTGAGAGTCAACGCATAAATTTATTGTAAATAACTTTATTTATTAAATAAGGACTCAGAGTCAACGAATAGTTTTTATGTAAATAACTTTATTTTGTAATATTTCTGATTAAAGTATTTTTGGAGAAAAAAAAAGGTTCTCCCAGGATGAGGCTATCCCATTGCACTTCGGGTGTGCTGAGGCCTGCGATGTCCCCAAATGCGGGATATTCGACTGCAAAATTTGTGGTAGTGGGGGACTGCGTTCGCGCTCTCCCCTGATTTCTAATGCAAATGATAGAATATGATTTCTCTATAGGGGAGAGGGTTGATGAAGAACATTCCCATCCATCTGTGGTTCTTCCAAGCTCTACTTACAACGACGCGCCTTCAATTTCAATTGACAAACAAGAGAATCTGCGGGTGAAATACGAGCTTTACACATAAAGTGCTGGAGGAACTCAGCATCTATGGAAAAATAGACAGTCATCTTCTGGGCCGAAGACTCTTCGGCCGGAAGGAAAAAGCTGAGGAGAAGATTTAAAAGGTGGGGGAAGGGAAAGGAGAAACACCGGGTGATAGGTGAAACCTGGAAGGGGTGGGGGTAGCGGGCAGCCCCAGAGGGAGTCGATTGACGGGCAAGGAGATATAGTGAGAGAGGGAAAAGGAGATGGAAAATGGAGAGGGGGTGTGTTGGGAAACCATTAATGGAACTTTGACAAATCAATGTTCATGTTATCAGGTTGGAGGCAACCCAAACAGAATATAAGGTGGTTGATGGTCCTCCTACCTAAATGTGGCCTCATCACGACAGTGTAGGAGACCATATCAGAACGAGAATGGGAAGTAAAATTAAAATGGGGGCCATTGGGAGATCCCACTTCTTCTGGAGGACGGAGTGTAGACGCTCGGCGAAGCGGTCTCCCAAACTACGTCGGAGGCCACATCGGGAGCACCAAACACAGCAAATGACCACAACAGACTCACAGGTGAAGTGTCGCCTCACCTGGGAGGACTGCTTTGGGCCCTGAATGGTAGTGAGGGAGGAAGTGTTGGGGCAGATGTAGCACTTGCTCCGCTTGCAAGGAAAAGTGCCAGGGCCAGGAGGGAAATCTGTGGGGAGGGAAGAATGGAGAATGGAAGCACGTAGGGAGCGATCCCTGCGGGAGGCAGCAAGCCTACGGAGGTGGTGGTGGGAAGATGTGCTTGGTGGTGGAAGTTTCGGTGAATTATGTGCTGGACGCGGAGGCTGGCGGGGTGGTAGGTGAGGACAAAAGGACCCTATCCCCGGTAGCGTGGCAGGAGGTTGAAGTGTGGGGACAGCCAGCTTTGAATAAATAAGGAAATAAAAGATAGTATCAAATTACAAGCTCATGTGTCCCTTGGAAGACGAGAAGGGGAAATTGATATTGGGTGATAAGGAAATGGCTGAGGCATTGAATGACTATTTTGTGTCGGTCTTCACAGTGAAGGACACATCTAATATGCCAAAGAAGGATGTCATGGACGAAATGGGAGGTTAGGACCTCGATAAAATCATTGTCACTAAAGAGATAGTGATGAGCAAACTAGAGGGCCTGAAGGCAGATAAGTCCTCTGGTCCTGATGGGATGCATCCCAGGGTGCTGAAGGAATTGGCGGAGGTTATAGTAGACGCGTTGGTAATCATTTATCAAAACTCTCTTGACTCTGGGCAGGTCCCAGCGGACTGGAAGACAGCAAATGTTATACCACTTTTTAAAAAAAGATGTAGGCAAAAAACGGGCAAGTATAGGTCAGTTAGCTTAACATCTGTAGTCAGGAAATTGCTTGAAGCTGTCATTAAGGAAGAAATAGCGAAACATTTAGAAAGAAGTGGTTCCATTAGGCAGACACAGCATGGATTCAGAAAGGGCAGGTCCTGTTTGACAAAATTACTGGAGTTCTTTGAGGACATAATGAGTGCAGTGGATAGAGGGGATCAGGTGGATACTTGGATTTCCAGAAGGCGTTTGATAAGGTGATGCACAAGAGACTTATAAATAAGATACGGATGCATGGAGTCGGAGGAAGTGCTGTGGCATAGACAGTGGATTAGTTAACCAATAGAAGGCAGAGAGTTGGTATAACTGGGTGTTTCTCTGGTTGGCAGTCAGTGGTGAGTGGGGTGCCGCAGGGGTCGGTGCTGGGCCCGCAGCTGTTTACCATTTACACTGATGATTTGGAAGAGGGGACTGAGTGTAGTGTAGCAAAATTTGCTGATGACAATAAACTGAGTGGAAAAGCAAATTGTACAGAGGATGTGGAGAGTCTGAGAGGGATATAGATAGGTTAAGTGAGTGGGCCAAGGTCTGGCAGATGGAATACAACGTTGGTAACTGTGAGATCGTCCACTTTGGAAGGAATATTAGAAGAGCAGATTATTATTTAAATGGTGAAAGATTGCAGCATGCTGTTGTGCAGAGGGACTTGGGAGTGCTTGTTCATGAATAGTAAAAAGTTGGCTTGCAGGTACAGCAGGTTATTAAGAAGCAAAAGGGAATGTTGGCCTTCATTGCTAGAGGGACTGAATTCGAGAGCAGGGAGATTTAGGATGGAGATGAGGAGGAACTGTTTTTCTCAGAGAGTGGTGAATCTGTGGAATTCTCTGCCCAGGGAAGCAGTTGAGGCTTCTTCACAAAACATATTAAAGATACAGTTAGATAGGTTTTTACATAGTAAGGGAATTAAGAATTATGGGGAAAAGGCAGGTAGATGGAGCTGAGTTTACGGACAGATCAGCCATGACCTTATAGAATGGTGGGGTAGGCTCGATGGGCCGGATGGCCTACTCCTGCTCCTATTTCCTAAGTTCTTATGAAAAGAGAGACACAGAGACTGTAGATGCAGGAATCTGGACGGAAAATACAGCTGCTGAGGAACTCAGCGGGTCAGACAGCATTTGTGGAGAAAAATGGACAGAAGATATTCCGGATTGAGACAGTCCAGGTGAAGGATCACAAACTGAAATGTCGATTGTCCATTTCTCTCCACAGATGCTGCCTGACCCTCGGTGTCCTCCAAAAGCTCGTTTTATTTAGCTCGAGGACTGAAGGTAGTCAGAGGTGTAAAAACGGTGGTGAAAGGTAAATTTATATCAACTATTAAATCAGTTAATGGTATGAAACACGGGATGTGGAGAGAATCTGCTGTGAGGAGACTGATGCTGTGGCGGGGACAAAGATGTGGCTGCAGGAGTCACCACAGGACTGGACATTGTACGTCACAGTGTGGAAAACATTCAACTCCTGATTTCCATTTCCTTTCTTGACTTCACCACATATGGCCCGGCTCCAAAGGTCCGGTCTCACTTGTTCTGAACCGGACCTTCTTCCTAAATTCTGTGTCTGAGCTGAAGGTCATTATAGATTAGAGGGTGTAGCTGGAACCACCAAGCTACGGAAAAATACTGGGGTGATGATCATGTTATGCTTTGATGGAATCTTAAGTGGTATAAAAAGTGGCATTTTCTTTGTGCAATGGGAGAGTTTTGTCTGACGCTAGATCACCGGTGTTAGTGCTGAGACTTAGAGAAGAGAGAGATGAAGGGATGGGGACTAGGGACGTGGAGCTGTGAGAAAAATTGTCGGATCTGTGCCGCCCTTCTGACATTGCAGAGATCGGCTCAGTGAATGATAAGAATTAATTTGATTCTGTACCGCAACTCCTGTAGACTTTTGATTTTTCTATCTGTATTGCATTTGTGCTGGTTCTAACGAGGTGTTTTCTTGTGGTCTTGAACACGTGTGCAGCATCTGCTTTATCTGTGAATGCATATGTCAATACCCTGAGCTGAATCAGAAAATAACACAGAATGAATCTTAAATATCATTTTTATACCCTGTCCAGCCAGCAGGTGGCGGAATTGCTCCAGTTATTCGCTCTCACACTCGGCTTTCACCCAGTCGGGACAGAATGTGTCAATAGATGCCAAGTGCACACTCGCCGCTCCCCACTGTCCAGCAGGAGTTGTGGGGAATTACTCTGGTACACCCCCCCCCCCGGTCCTTACCAGGGAGGGAGCATCACAGACTGAGGGGATCACAAGCGAAACCCTTGTCTGTGTAAGTCTCGGGAAGACAATGTCCGGTCCCGTCAAACTTGTGAGATTGAGACAGCTCTCCCACCCAAAACCCCGGTTTGTGTGGATGCTGTGTAATTTGCTACCCTGTTAGATATTAGTGCCACGGGGTAACAGACAGTACACTGCATTCGAACAAAGGAAATATGTTTATGAATCTTAACTAAAGGGTTAGTAAAGAAAAACAAAAAGAGAAGGGCCATTTTAATTAAACAGTCAAATGTGCACAAGTTGGAGCTCACCGTTTCACCACATTCACCGATCCTCAATCGGTCTCGGCACTTGGCTTCATCGAATCACGGTCCCTCATCGGATCAAATCTTACGACCTGTTCTCTCCAGCGTCTTCTCTCTTCATCTACGGCCGAACAAGAGCCCCAAGCCCAACTTTAGTGTCCGTCACCAGAAAAACCTCCCCCTAGTTCCACCATCCTGACTGGATGACACACATTCCTCATCATCCCTTATCTTGAACAATAACCCAAACAGGCTGAGAGCGAAACAGACTGATCGTACAGAGCTGCTGAATGAAATACCTACAGCAGAACAGTGAAAATGTGACCCAGGGCGTTACACAGGGTACAGAAGTTTGGAAACACGGTGAATCAGCAGCTGTCGAGAGAAAAGTCAGCAACAGCTAACACAGGCATTATAGACAGTCAGAGTCTCTTTATCCTCAGCGTGGGAATGTCAAATACTACTGGGAGTAAATATAAGGTGAGAGGAGAAGGTTTAAAGGAGATTGATGAGGCAAGTTTGTTTTACACAGAGAATGGTCGGTGCCTGGAACGTGCTGTCAGGGGAGGTGGTGGAAGCAGATACAACAACATTTCAGTGGCATTTAGACAGACACATGAACAGACAGGGAATGGAGGGTTGTGGACCATGTACAGGTAGATGGGATGAGATTGAATTGGCACAATGTTCAGCACAGACTTGTGGGCCGAATGGCCTGTTCCTGTGTTGTATTGTTCTGTGTTCCATGTTCAATGTTCCAAGATTTAGCACAAAATCTAAAACCTTGACAGACTTATATAGGTGTGTGGTGGAGAGCATATTGACTGCGTGCATCACAGTCTGGTATGGAATCACCAATACCCCAGCATTGAGCACATCTACACAGACCATTGTTGCAGGAAAGCTGCACACCCCACCACCCAGCTCATGATCTCTTCTCACTGCTGCTATCAGGACTCACATGATCTGGTTCAGATAACTTCAAATTCACTCGCCCCATCACTGAACTGTTCACACAACCTATGGACTCACTTTCAAGTACATTTTATCTCATGTTCTTGATATTTATTGCATATATATTATATATATATTTATTTATTCTTCTTGTTTTCCTTTCTCCTTGTATTTGCAGTTTGTTGTCTTTTGCACACTGGTTGTCTGCCCTGTTTGTGCAGTCTTTCATTGATTCTATTGTGATTGTTGGACTTTGTTGAAATTTACTTTGAACTTTGGACTGAATACAGTAAACATGAGGTAGAGAGGATGCTCTACACAGAGTGCATTGGTTACCCTTGTGTAATCCAACAGACAGAAGGCCAAAATATTAAATGGCACAAATGTAGATGTATGTATTAAGAAATAACAACAGATGTGGCTATTTGGCCCTTTGTGTCTGTCCTGTCCTTCACTCAGAACATCTGATCTTTGACCTCAGCGCCACTTTCCTGTGCCATCCCCATCATTACGGAGCCCCAGAAATCAAGAAACCTTGTGGACAGAATTCCAAAGTTTCACTGCATTCTGGGTGAGGAAATTTCTCATCTCAGTCCTGCTGAGGAGACCTGTTATTCTGAGTCTATGAACTGTGGTTCCACACACCAGCCAGGTGAAACATCCTTCCTGCCTCTGCTCTGTCAATACCCTGTGAGACTGTCTCTGTCTCAGTCAGACCACTTCTTATTCTTCTCACTTTGAGACAGGCCCAGCAGTGTAATCTCCCTGAGGACACTATGTAGAGGATAAAGCTTTAACGTGAGAGGGTCAAAGTTGAAACAGGATGTTATGTTTCAGGACATTACTATTCTCCTCATTGAAATCCCCAGCTTCAAACTGATCCGTCAAGGGACATATCACGAATTACTCTTTTTCTTCCAACAGATTCATAGAATCTGCTGAAGTTATCTTCTGTGTTCCTTGTGCCCTCCCGATTTCCCTCTTCAGTGTACTCCAACATTCCTTCCATTTCACAAGGGAATCGCTTCATCCCAGTTACTTTCACCTGACAAGCAACTCCATCATTTTCCGGATCAGAATCTGAATAACCCTCGTCAGCCAGGGTTCCCTCAGCCCATCAGTGCTGACCTTCACTCTAACAGGAACATGCTGATCCCAAACCCCTCCAAACCCTGTTCAGGATCCTCACTCACAAGATGTCTGTTTACCCTCCTGTTCCACACCTCTATTTACTCCCCGGCCCTTTCTGTCCTCCCTCAGTTCAGTCTGTCCATTGATCTGAAGAGAAATAGTGAGAGAAAAGTTCCCCTGCAGTGTCTGTGTGTGGAGCAAAGAGGGATGAGTGAGGTTTGGTTCCCCTCGTCTATGCTTACTGTGGAGAAGGGAATGGAAGCTGGGAAATTTAGGGAGGAGAATAAATAGTATTGTCCTGAAACATGACAAACAAGTGATGATGCTGGAAGTATTAAACACATAAAACTGGATAAGCTCCTGGGGCCTGATCAAGTCCATCCACAGACCTTGTGGGGAAGCCAAGGAAGAAGTTGCTGGGGCTTTGCTGAGATAATTTGAACATCAAATACTGAACTTTACCCCACAGGAACAGCCCCTGTGATGAGATCCTGGGTAAGCTGATACAAAATTGGTTTGTGGTTGGAGGCAGAGGATGGTGGTGGAGGGTTGTTTTTCACACTGGATGTCCGATACCAGAGTCGAACCACAGGCATCGTTGCTTCCTCCATTCTGCTTGATATTCATGTTAATGAATTCCATGAGAGGGTAGGTGCGTGGTTAGTACGTTTGTGGAAGTGAGGCAAGAGGGGAAAAATGAAAGGGGCCCTGAGGGCGATGTTTACACAGATAAGGTGATGAGTGTATCAAACGAGCTGCCACTGGAGGTGACAGCGGCAGGTAACTACATGTGACAATATCCTGAGTTATTCATTATGGACTGTGCCTTTAAAAAGAGAGAGAGAGCGTGTAGCTGATTCAGAGAGAGAGAGGCACCGAGCAGCTCGTGTACCACTATGGTGATAGAAGGGAGGAGATACATGATGGACAGCTGGTGTTCGGCACAACCGTATTTAAACCAGCATGGTCACTTGTTTCGCGGGACAGGCAGACGCACTAAGGTGTGGCGAAATTACCAC
This sequence comes from Mobula birostris, assembly GCF_030028105.1. NCBI lineage: Eukaryota > Metazoa > Chordata > Chondrichthyes > Myliobatiformes > Myliobatidae > Mobula > Mobula birostris. The sequence continues at coordinate 202,682,100 of NC_092374.1, forward strand.
TACACTTTCAGGTGCCCAAAAGTGTGGGACTGAGGATTGATTAAGAGGAATTGATCTGTGATTGTTAGTGCGTGAAAGAGTGACACTGTGGAGTCTACCAGTGTGTCTAACCCTTGCCTGTTTTGGTAGATTATCACTCGAAGACAGCGCTCTTTAAGTTGGTCAAGTTTGGCTAACTTGGAAGTTTCGGAGGACAACGGGAAGAATCGATGGCATCAGCTTACGTGGACAACAAACCATCTACCTCTCTCCTCAATTCTAATCAACTCAATAACACGAACTGAACCGACTTGGTTGACCTACCATTGTAAGACTGTACCATTTTCCACCTAAGCTTGAAGAAGTTTGGGTTTATATTTCCACACCTATTTATGCATAAACTCTGCTAACCTGTTCGACTTATCTAGTTTGATATTACTGTATTGCATAGTTACTAATAAAAATAGTGTCAGTAAACAGCAAAACCAGACTCCAGGTGAGTTCCATTTCTGCTGGTTCTTTTAACCCGTTACGGGGTACGTAACATACACCATTGAAAAGACATTTAGACAAATGTATGCACATGAAATATAAGGCAATAAGACCATAAGATATAGGGGTAAGTAGGCCATTCAGCCCATCGAGTCTGCTCCGCCATTCAATCCTGGGCCAATCCAATTCTTCCAGTCATCCCTACTCCACTGTTTTCACCCCATACCCTTTGATGCCCTAGCTAATCAAGAACCTATCGATCTCTGCCTAAAATACACCCAATGATTTGCTCTCCACAGCCACTTGTGGCAACAAATTCCACAGAGCTACCAGCCTCTGACTAAAGTAATTTCTCTGCATCTAAGTTCTAAAAGGACTTCAATCCTGAAGTCGTGCCCTCTTGTCCAAGAATCCCCTACCATGGGAAATAACTTTGTCATATCTAACATGTTCAGGCCTTTTAACATTTGGAATGTTCCTATGAGAACCTCCCCCCATTCTCCTGAACTCCAGAGAATACAGCCCAAGAGCTTCCAAACGTTCCTCATACGGTAACCATTTCATTCCTTGAATCATTCTCATGAATCTTCTCTGGACTCTTTCCAATGTCAGGATATCTTTTCTAAAATAAGGAGCCCAGAACTGCACACAATACTGCCAAGTGTGGTCTCATGAATGCCTTATAGAGCCTCAACATCACATCCCTGCTCTTATATTCTCTACCTCTATAAATGAATGCCAACATTGCATTTACCTTCTTCACAACCAACTCAACCTGGAGGTTAACCTTCAGGGTATCCTGCACAAGAACTCCCAAGTCCCCTTGCATCTCTGCATTTTGAATTCTCTTCCCATCTGAATAATGAACTGCCCATTTATTTCTTCCACCAAAGTGCATGACCATACACTTTCCAACATTGTATTTCATTTGCCACTTCCATGCCCATTCCCCTAAACTATCTAAGTCTCTCTGTTTCTTCAACACTACCTGCTCCTCCACCTATAATTGGCAAATTTAGCCACATATACATTAATATCATTGTCTAAATCATTGACACATATCATAAAAAGCAGCCATCCGAACTCCACTAGTAACCGGCAGCCAGCCAGAATAGGATCCTTTGATTCCCACTCTGTTTTCTGCCAATCAGCCAATGCTCCACCCACACTAGTAACTTCCTTGTAATTCCATTGGCTCTTACCTTGCTAAGCAGCCTCATGTGCGGCACCTTGTCAAAGGCCTTCTGAAAATCCCAGTAGTCCACGTCGACTGCATTTTCTTTGTCCACCCTGCTTCGAATTTCCTCAAAGAATTGCAGTAGGTTTGTCTGGCAGGAATTTCCTTTCAGGAAACCATGCTGGCTCTGGCCTATCTTGTCATGTGCCTCCAGGTACTCCATAATCTCATCCCTAACAATCAATTCCAACAAATTACCAACCACTGACGTCAGGCTAACAGGTCTATAGTTTCCTTTCTGCTGCCTCCCACCCTTCTTAAATAGCGGAGTAACATATCCGATTTTCCAGTCATCTGGTACAATGCCAGGATCTATCCATTCCTGAAAGATCATCGTTAATGCCTCCGCAATCTCTCCAGGTACTTCCTTCAGAACCCGAGGGTGCATTCCATCAGGTCCAGGAGATTTATCCACCCTCAGACCATTAAGCTTCCCGAGCCCCTTCTCAATCGTAACTTTCACTGCACAACTTCACTTCCCTGACACTCTTGAATGTCCTGTACGCTGCAGACATCTTCCACTGTGAGGAATAATGTAAAATACACATTCAGTTCTTCTGCCATCTTTGCATCTCTGATTACAATATCTCCAGCGTCAATTTGTATTGGTCCTATATCTACCCTCGACTCTCTTTTACCATTTATATACTTTAAAAAGCTTTTTGTATCTTCTTTGATATTCATCGCCAGCTTCCTCTCATAATTCATCTTTTTGTTCCGAATGACCTTCTTAGCTGAGGGGTAACGTCTTCACAGAGAGGGTAGTGATTCCCCGGAATGAGCTGCCTGAGGAAGTGGTCGAGCTGGGTACAACTGCAACATTTACAGCGAGAGGCATTTGGATAGGTACAGGGAGGGAAAGGGCTTGGAGAGCTATGGGCCAAACATGGGCATCTGGGTCTAGTGGGTAGGTAGTGTGGTCAGTACGGGTCAATGGGCTATCTGGGTCTAGTGGGTAGGTAGTGTGGTCAGTACAGGCCAATGGGCTATCTGGGTCTAGCGGGTAGGTAGTGTGGTCAGTACAGGCCAATGGGCTATCTGGGTCTAGCGGGTAGGTAGTGTGGTCAGTACAGGCCAATGGGCTATCTGGGTCTAGCGGGTAGGTAGTGTGGTCAGTACGGGTCAATGGGTATCTGGGTCTAGCGGGTAGGTAGTGTGGTCAGTACGGGTCAATGGGCTATCTGGGTCTAGCGGGTAGGTAGTGTGATCAGTACGGGTCAATGGGCTATCTGGGTCTAGCGGGTAGGTAGTGTGGTCAGTACGGGTCAATGGGCTATCTGGGTCTAGCGGGTAGGTAGTGTGATCAGTACGGGTCAATGGGCTATCTGGGTCTAGCGGGTAGGTAGTGTGGTCAGTACGGGCCAATGGGCTATCTGGGTCTAGCGGGTAGGTAGTGTGATCAGTACGGGTCAATGGGTATCTGGGTCTAGCGGGTAGGTAGTGTGGTCAGTACGGGTCAATGGGCTATCTGGGTCTAGCGGGTAGGTAGTGTGGTCAGTACAGGCCAATGGGCTATCTGGGTCTAGCGGGTAGGTAGTGTGGTCAGTACGGGTCAATGGGCTATCTGGGTCTAGCGGGTAGGTAGTGTGGTCAGTACAGGCCAATGGGCTATCTGGGTCTAGCGGGTAGGTAGTGTGGTCAGTACAGGCCAATGGGCTATCTGGGTCTAGCGGGTAGGTAGTGTGGTCAGTACGGGTCAATGGGCTATCTGGGTCTAGCGGGTAGGTAGTGTGGTCAGTACAGGCCAATGGGCTATCTGGGTCTAGCGGGTAGGTAGTGTGGTCAGTACAGGCCAATGGGCTATCTGGGTCTAGCGGGTAGGTAGTGTGGTCAGTACAGGCCAATGGGCTATCTGGGTCTAGCGGGTAGGTAGTGTGGTCAGTACGGGTCAATGGGCTATCTGGGTCTAGTGGGTAGGTAGTGTGGTCAGTACAGGCCAATGGGCTATCTGGGTCTAGCGGGTAGGTAGTGTGGTCAGTACAGGCCAATGGGCTATCTGGGTCTAGCGGGTAGGTAGTGTGATCAGTACAGGCCAATGGGCTATCTGGGTCTAGCGGGTAGGTAGTGTGGTCAGTACAGGCCAATGGGCTATCTGGGTCTAGCGGGTAGGTAGTGTGGTCAGTACAGGCCAATGGGCTATCTGGGTCTAGCGGGTAGGTAGTGTGGTCAGTACGGGCCAATGGGCTATCTGGGTCTAGCGGGTAGGTAGTGTGGTCAGTACAGGCCAATGGGCATCTGGGTCTAGCGGGTAGGTAGTGTGGTCAGTACGGGCCAATGGGCTATCTGGGTCTAGCGGGTAGGTAGTGTGGTCAGTACGGGTCAATGGGCTATCTGGGTCTAGCGGGTAGGTAGTGTGGTCAGTACAGGTCAATGGGCTATCTGGGTCTAGCGGGTAGGTAGTGTGGTCAGTACGGGTCAATGGGCTATCTGGGTCTAGCGGGTAGGTAGTGTGATCAGTACAGGTCAATGGGCTATCTGGGTCTAGCGGGTAGGTGGTGCTGTCAGTACGGTTCAATGGGCTGAGGGGCCCTTTACCCTGCTGCCTGACTCAATCACTCAATAACTAAGGACAGCTTGGTCTACACAATGTGACATTTTAACACCATCCATTTTAAACACTGGGTGTCAGTGTGTTTTATGTAAACACAGTCTGCCTTCTGCATCCAATTAAGATCAATGAAGATTGAATTTTGATCAAGAAATGTTAGGCAGTAATTAGCCTTTGACTTTAATGATGCTGGGATGGAGTCCAAAAATGACCTTATGTTGTCCTGGTGAGACATTCATGAAATTCACAACAGTTGTATGACAGTAATTCAGAACATAGCATTGGAATTTGAAATGTAAAACTCACAGCAACAGTTAGGATGGAAAAAGTATGTTAGCATTTATTGCAAGTGAATTTAAATATTCATTTCACTGAAATTATATTAATCTAATTATCAAATAATAAATCATAATTCTATTTAATTTGTGGTCTGATATATACACAGATATATTAACGATCTGGATGAGAATGTGGGTGATGTGATTAGTAAACTTACAGATGACACCAAACCTGGACAGTGAAGAAGATCGACGAAAGTTACAACAGGACCTCAGTCAGCTGGGAAAGTGGGCAAAGGAAGGAAGAGGGTATTCAAATCACACAAGTATGAAGTGATGCTTTTTGGGAAGTTATGCCAAGGAAGGATATACATAGTGAATAGCAGGGCCTGGGAACTGTTGTAGAACAGAGGTACACGAGGGAACAAATTGACAGTTCCCTGAGAGTGAAGGTACAGGTAGACAAAGTGGTGAAGAAGGCACATGGCATCCTTACCTTCATCAGTCAGGGTATTAAGTTCAAGAGTTGGCATCTCATGTTAAAAGCAGACAAGACATTGGTGATAACACACTGAGAGTACTGTAGCATTTCTGGTTACTCGGCTGAGAAAGGATGTCATTAAGCTGGAACGGGTTCAGAAAAAGTTTCACACCAGGGAGTAAAAATCAAAGGTCTTCACACTCTAGTGCCAGTGATGGATTTCTTTCTGCCCCTCTCTCTATCTGCCTTCCAGTGTCTCTTTCACTCCATCTGTCACCCAGCCTCACCAAGATAAACTGGGACACACATCACCTCAACAAGGGTTGTGTAGCCTATCCAGTGAGATTTTATTTTTGTTCTGTACGTGGCCCGACCTATGAAGCTCAAACTGTTACAATACCTGCCCGTTAATTTCATGGCTGAGGGCATGTTTTATATGCTCACTCGAACATAGAAAACCTACAGCACTATATAGGTCCTTCGGCCCACAAAGCTGTGCTGAACATGTCCTTACCTTAGAACTACCTAGGCTTACCCATAGCCTTCTATGTTTCCAAGCTCCATGTATCCATCCAGGGGTCTCTTAAAAGAACCTATTGTTTCCGCCTCCACCACCGCCAGCAGCTCATTCCACGCACTCACCACTCTCTGTGTGAAAAAATTAACCCGACATCTCCTCTGTATCTCCTTCCAAGCACCTTAAAACTATGCCCTCTTGTGCTAGCCATTTCAGCCCTGGGAAAAAGCCCCTGACTATCCACACGATCCTCTCATTATCTTGTACACCTCTATCAGGTCAACTTTCATCCTCCGTCACTACAAGGAGAAACGGCCGAGTTCACTCAACCTATTCTCATAAGGCATGCCCCCCCAATCCAGGCAACATCCTTGTAAATCTCCTCTGCACCCTTTCTATGATTTCCACGAACTTCCTGTAGTGAGGTGACCGGAATTGAGCACAGTACTCGGTGGGGTCTGAACAGGGTCCTATATAGCTGCAACATTAACTCCCTGTTCTTAAATTCAATCCTACGGTTGATGAAGGCCAATGCACTGCATGCCTTCTGAACCACAGAGTCAACTTGCGCAGCAGCTTTGAGTGTCCTATGGAATCGGACCCCAAGATCCCTCTGATCCTCCATACGGCCAAGAGTCTTGCAATTAATACTATATTCTGCCATCATATTTGACCTCCCAGAATGAACCACCTCACACTTATCTGGGTTGAACACCATCTGCCGCTTCTCAGCCCAGTTTTGCATTCTATCGATGTCCCGCTGTAAACCTCTGACAGCCCTCCACACTATCCACAACACCCCCAACAATTTACAATAACTTCATCAAATTAGGTAGGGGTTGGGTGGGGGGAGGGGGGGAGAGAATGTGGTCTCATAACAAAGGGCACGGTGTACACTCAATATGTCTTGCAAAATTTCCTCCTGCACAACTCTCCCTTTCATCATTTCCCTGAAGTTCATCTGTGACTGAGAGTTCAAACAGCAGAACCATGAACAAAACAATTCTGGGTGATGTCCAAATGCACAGAGCAGATTAGGTCATGTACACCATCCATGGTGTTTCAATAGGACAGTGTCAAGCAGGTTCAGCTTGTATCTAACCCCGAGCTCACTGTCCCGAGAGTGGTAGAATGAGATTTATCCTGTGCCCAACCTGTGCAATATTTGTCCTTGGACTGCATAAGAGGGAACTTTGTCAAGGAATTGGAATTACCTGCACAGCAAGGCAGTAAATGTAACTTCCATTTTTTTTTTTTTTTTTGCATAGCAGGGGGAATTAAGGATTATGGGAAATGATAGGTAGGTGGAGCTAAGTAGTGAGTGAGTCGAGGACCAGAGGGCGCAGTCTCAGAATAGAGGGATGTCCCTTTAAAACAGAGATAAGGAGGAATTTATTTAACAAGCAGGTGCTGAATCTGTTGAATTCATTGCCACAGACAGCTGTCGGGGCCAGGTCATTGGGATTACTTAAAGCAGAGATAGATAGATTCTTGATTAGTTAGTGCATCAAAAGGTAAGGGGATGAGACAGGAGAATGGGTTTGAGAGAGATAATAAATCAGCCATGATTGAATGGCGAAGTATCTTCAGCGGGTCAGATGCCCAACTCCTGCTCCCATTTCTATGTTCTTATGTTTGTTCTGTCTGTCATCTGTGTTGTCCCTGCTCTGGGATTCTTTGATGGAGCGCTGCAGGGGAAGATTTCCACTGTGACCGACCTCTGTGCTATTTGTCCTGGGAGGTGTGTATAGAGGGGACTTTCCTCTTTCTAACCCTTACTGTCTCTGCCCTAGGACGGTATAGAGGTAGATTTACTCTGTATCTTACCCCAGATGTAACTGTATTGGGACATGCGGTCGGCACAGTGTAAAGAGCGTTTGCTGAGTTCCTGTCAACATCAACGATGTTGAGGTTGAGAAGGTTGAAAGCTCCAAGTTGCTGGAATGAATATCAAAATAACCTTGTCCTGCTCCAACTACGTAGGCACCTTGACCGTGAGAGCGAACCAGTGCTTCCACTTCCTCAGGAGGGTAAAGTAATTGGGCATTTCCCCTTTGACCCTCATCAATTTTAAAGATGCACTTGTTTTGCCAGAAACTGCAAGAAACTGCAGAAATTTGTGGAGACAGCTCAAAACATCACAGAAACCAACCTCCTGTCATGGACTCTGTCCACACTTCTCACTGCCCTGGTAAAGCAGCCAACATAATTAAAAACTCCACCCATCCCAGACATTCTCTCTTCTCCTCCTCCCTTCGGTAGTTGAAACAGGCATCTAAAAGCATGTACAACCAGGCGCAGGCAGCTTCTATCCCACTGATACAAAACTATCGAAATGTCCCCTGGTATATCAAGACGGACTGTTGATTTCATAAGCTACCTGATCATGGCCTTGCACCTTATTGTCTGCCTGCACTGCACTTTCCCTGTAACTGGAACATTGTTTTCTGCATTCTGTAACTGTCATACTACCTCAATGCTCTCTTTTAAGAACATAAGGCCATAAGACATGGAGCGGAATAAGGCCATTCAGCCCATCAAGTCTGCTCTGCCATTCCATCATGGCTAATCCCGGATCCCACTCAACCCCAGACACCTGCCTTCTTGCATATCCCTTAATGCCCTGACCTATCAGGAAATGATCAAGCTCCGCCTTAAACATACGCACGAACTTGACGTCCATCACAATCTGTGGCAGAGCATTCCACAGATTTACTCATCTCTGGCTAAAGAGAATCCTTCTTACCTCTGTTTTAAAGGGTTGCCCCTCAATTTTGAGGCTGTGCCCTCCAGTGCCGGATGCCCCACCCATAGGAAACATCCTGTCCACATCCACCCCATCTAGTTCTAAGTCCTGCTTCCTCAGCACTACCTACACCTCCACCTATCTTCGTATCATCCACAAACTTTACCACAAAGCCGTCGATTCCATCATCCAAATCACTGACAAACAATGAGAAAAGCAACGGTCCCAATACTGACCCCTGAGGAACACCACTGGTCACTGGAAGCCCCTGAGGAACACCACTGGTCACTGAAAGCCAAACAGAAAAGACCCCTTTTATTTCCACTCGCTGCCTCCTGCCTGCCAGCTATTCCACTATCCAACTTAGTATGTTCCCTGTAACGCCACAGGATTTTATCTTGTTCAGCAGCCTCATGTGTGGCACCTTATCAAATGCCTTCTGAAAATCCAAGGAAATGATATCCACTGCCTCTCCATTGTTCACCCTGCTTGTTACTTCCTCATAGTCATAGTCCTGATTTGTCAGGCAAGATTTCCCTTTATAGATTTCCCTTTACCTGCTGACTTTGACTTATTGTATCATTTGTCTCGAAGTACCTTGAAACCTTATCCCATCTTTAACAATAGGCCCCAACACTTTTCCAATCTTTGGGGTTCGAGTAACTGGCCTATAATTTCCTTTATTTGCCTTCCTCCCTTCTTAAAGAGTGGAGTGACATTTGCAATCTTCCAGTCTTCTGCGACCATGCTAGAATCAAGTGATTCTTCAAAGATCATGACCAATGCATCCGTTACCTCTTCTGCGACCTCTCTCAGGACTCTAGGATGTAGTCCATCTGGCCCAGGTGACTTATCCACCTTAAGAGCTTTGACTTTGCCTGGCACTCTTTCCTTTGTGATAGCAATGACACTCACTCCTGCATCTGACACTCATGGACCTCTGGTGCACTATTAGTCTTCCACAGTGAAGACAGATGCAAAGTACCCGTTAAGTTTATCTGTCATTTCTTTGTCCCCCATTACTACCTCACCAGTATCATTTCCCAGTGCTCCAATATCAACTCTCACCTCCCTTTCACTCTTTATATAACTGAAAAAAACTTTTGGTATCCTGCTTTATAATATTGGCTAGTCTGCCTTCATATTTCATTTTTTCCCCTTCTTATAGCTTCTTAGTTATCTTTTGTGGGGTTTTAAAATCTTCTCTATCATCCAACTTCCCATTCACTTTTGTTACCTTGTATGCCCTTTATGTATAGGGGGGATATCAGAAGTAGGGTTTTTTTTTACACCGAGAGCGGCTGGTGGGTGCATGGAATACCCTCAAGGGTGGTGATAGAGGGAAATTTATTCGTGGCATTTAAGATACTCAGAGGCACATTGACAAACAAAAAATGGAGAGCTATGTGGAAGAGAAGGGTTAGATTGATCTTAGAGCAGATTAAAAAGGTCAGCGCACTGTCATTGGCCAAAGCACCTGTACTGTCTTTTACTACTGTGTTGTGTGTTGAGTGTTCAAGTTAACACAAGATCATGGATATGGGTCACACACTGGTAAATGGGACATTATAGATTGGCACTTTGGCCAGCATGGATGAGCTGGGCCAAATGGCCTGTTTCTCTGCTGAATGCCATATGACTCAGCGCACTTGTCACAGAGTTATACCACATCCTTGGACTTTGTTTGCTGATAAGACAACAGTCAACAGCCAAAGAGATACCAGCCTCTGTTGCCATGCGACAACAAACCTGTGCATACATAACAATGTGAAGCAACATCTATGGTGAGGAATAAAGTGTAAGAAACAACACCGATTGTGGTCGGAAGCGCCCACATAGGATACCTTGGAGGAAGCGCGGGTGCAGAGCAGGGTTGCAAGTGCATTTAAGGAAAGGGGATTTTAAACCGCCTATACCGACTATCTTGCTGGCGAACGTGCATTCTCTGGTGAATAAAATCAATGATCTCAGAGCTAGGGTGCTGAATCAGAGGGTGTGTCCTTTGTTTCATGGAATCCTGGTTAACCCCTTCCATACCGGATGCAGCGATTCAGATCGACGGGTTTACTATACATCATCAGGATAGATCTATAGAGTCTCTCAAAAGCAGGGCTGGAGGAGTATGCTTCATGATCAACTCTTCTTGTGCACAAATATATCAGTACTGTCCTAATTCTGTTCACAAGACCTGGAATATCCAGCAGTAAAGTGCTGTCTTTGTTTTACCTACCATGGGAGTTCTCTGGGGTCATTTTTGTAGCAGTATACATTCCACCTCAGGGCAATGTCAAGCAGACTTCAGATGATCTGAGCAATGGGATCAACATACACAAAATAGTGCAGCCAAATGCATTCACCATCGTTTTGGGAGATTTTAACCAGGTCAGTCTGAAAAAATCATGAAGCAACTACTATCTATAGATCATTTGCAATACCAGAGGAAACAACATACTGGACCATTGCTACAGCACCATCAAGGACGTCTGCCGTGCTATTCCATGCTCTCTCTTCGGGAAGCCTGATCACCTGGCTGTACTTCTACTCCCTCAGTACAGGCAGAGATGGAAGACTGCAGCACCTACAGTGAGAACCAAGAAGGTTTGGACAAGGGAAGCACAGGAGAGCCTACAGGACTGCTTTGAATCAGTGGACTGGGCTCTATTCAGGGATTCATCTTCGAACCTGGATGAGTATGCTGCTGTTGTTACCGACTTCATCAAAACCTGTGTGGATGACTGCGTGCCCACAAAGGCTTACTGTACATTCCCAAACCAAAATTCATGGATGAACCAGGAGGTACGTCATCTGCTGAAGGTCAGATCTGTGGCATTCAAGTCTGGCAACCCAGGCCTGTACCAGAAAACCAGATATGATTTGGAAGGCTATTACAAGGATGAAGAGACAATTTCGAACGAGATTGGAGGAGACATCGGATTCACGGCAACAGGGTCGGCAAGACACTACTTCCTACAAAGCAAAACCCAATAGCATGAATTGCACTGATGCTTCACTACCAGATGAATGCAATGCCTTCTCTGTATGCTTTGAAAGGAAAAACACAACTACAGCTGTGAAGATCCCTGCTGCACATGATGACCCTGTGATCTCTGACTCAGAGGCCAATGTGAGGCTGTCTTTAAAGAAAGTGAACCCTCGCAAGGCAGAAGGTCTCGATGGAGTACCTGGTGAGGCTCTGAAAACTTGTGCCAACCAACTAGCGGGAGTATTCAAGGACATTTCAACCTCTCACTGCTACGGGCAGAAGTTCACACTTGCTTCAAGAAGGCAACAATTATACCAGTGCCTTTGAAGAATATTATGGATTGCCTTAATGACTATTGCCCGGTAGCACTCACATTAACAATGTTGAAATGCTTTGAGAGGTTGGTCATGACTAGACTGAACTCCTGCCTCAGCAAGGACCTGGACCCATTGCAATTTGTCTATCGCCACAACAGGTCAATGGCAGACACAATCTCAATGGCTCTCCACATGGCTTTAGACCAGCTGGACCAGACAAACACCTACGTCAGGATGCTGTTCATCGACTACAGCTCAGCATTTAATGCCATCATTTCCACAATCCTGATTGAGAAGTTGCAGGACCTGGGCCTCTGTACCTCCCTCTGCAATTGGATCCTCGACTTCTTAACCAGAAGACCCCAATCTGTGTGGATTGGTGACAACATATCCTCCGCACTGACGATCAACACTGGTGCACCTCAGGGGTGTGTGCTTAGCCCACTGCTCTACTCTCTATATACACATGAATGCGTGGCTAGGCATAGCTCAAATACCATCTATAAATTTGCTGACAATACAATCGTTTTTGGTAGAATCTCAGGTGGTGACGAGAGGAAGTACAGGAGTGAGATATGCCAACTACTAGAGTGGTGCCACAGCAACAACCTGGCACTGAACGTCGGTAAGACAGAAGAGCTGATTGTGGACTTCAGGAAGGGTAAGATGAAGGAACACATACCAATCCTCGTAGAGGGATCAGAAGTAGAGAGAGTGAGCAGTTTCAAGTTCCTGACTGTCAAGATCTCTGAGGATCTCACCTGGTCCCAACATATTGATGTTGTTATAAAGAAGGCAAGACAGAGGCTATACATTATCAGGAGTTTGAAGAGATTTGGCATGTCAACAAATACACTCAAAAACTTCTATAGTTGTACTGTGGAGAGTATTCTGACAGGCTGCATCACTGTCTGGTATGGAGGGGCTATTGCACAGAACCAGAGGAAGTTGCAGAAGGTTGTAAATCTAGTCAGCTCCAACTTGGGTACTAGCCTACAAAGTACCCATGACATCTTCAGGGAGCCGTGTCTCGGAAAGGTAGCTTCCATTATTAAGGACCTCCAGCACCCAGGGCATGCCCTTTTCTCACTGTTACCATCAGGTAGGAGGTACCGAAGCCTGAAGGCACACACTCAGCGATTCAGGAACAGCTTCTTCCCCTCTGCCATCCGATTCCTAAATGGACATTGAATCTTTGGACACGACCTCACTTTTTTAATATACAGCATTACCGTTTTTGCACATTTTTGAAATGTCTATTCAATATATGTATACTGTAATTGATTTACTTGTTTACTTATTATTAATTTTATTTTTTTCTCTCTGATAGATTATGTATTGCATTGAACTGCTGCTGCTACTTTAACAAATTTCATGTCACACGCCGGTGATAATAAACACGATTCTGATTCTGATACAATGTTTCAGGCCGAGACCCCTCATCTGGATCTTGAACGTCTCGCCCTGATGAAGAGGTTCAGTCCGAAAAGTCAACCCTTTTATTTGTCGCCTTGGATGCTGCCTGACCTGTTGATTCCCTCCAGCATTTTGTGAGCGTTACTCTGCATTTCCAGTATCTGCAGAATCTCGTGTATGCATGAATAACAAGCTGCAAACAACCTCAATTCTTCTTATGTTTGGTGTTGTTTGTGTGATTATCATTGGCCAGGATGTTGGTGATGGCTGTTGTTCTCAATACCAGTATTCGAGGTTCAGGAAAATTTATTTTCCATGTACCATGTACTACCTTGAGATTCATTTTCATGCTGGCATTTACAGGAAAATAAAGAAAACAATCAAGACTGACAACTAATCAATGTGCAAAAGAAGATAAATTGTTCAAATAAATAAAAATATCCTGAGAACATTGCTTACAAAGAGTAGATGAAACTGAGTTTGTAAGTTGTAGGATCGGTTCAGAGTTGTGGTGAGTGAGTTATCCGCGCTGGTTCAGGAGCCTGATGTTTGTCAGGTAATAACTGTCCCTGAACCTGGTGATGTGGGACCTCTGGTAGAAGCGAGAAGCGAGCATAACCTGATGGTGGGGGTCTTTGCTGATGGATGCTGCTGTCTTGCGGCAGCGCTCCATGTAAATGTGCTCCTCGTAGAGCATCTCTACCACCCATCCCACAATCTCTTTGACCACGACTGTCAGGAAGGAGGTACAAAAACTTCAGGACTTTCACTGTCAGACTGGATAACAGCTTCTTCCCTCAGGCTGTGAGACTATTGAATACTCTGCCAGCACCGAGGTCTCATCACTGGGACAGGGAGCTGTTTACTCTTCACCTGTCCTATGTTTTAATGCATGTATTTTTAATTATATTTCATAATCCTTTTAAGCGTATAATATGTTTATATGTTGTGTACGATAGATGTGTGCACCGTGGTCTGGAGGAACATTGTTTCGTTTGCTTGTATACATGTATATTTAGAAGACAGTAAAATTGTAATTGAAAGGACATGCCTTCAATAAATGCATGGCCGAAGGTTTGGAGCAGGGAGCAGAGATTCAGATTCTTGGATCATTGGGATCTCTCCTGGGGCAGGTGTGACCTGCACAAAAAGGACAGGTGGCACTTGAATCCGAGGAGGACCAATATCCGGACGGGGAGGTTTGTTGATGCTATTGGGGAGGGTTTAAACTAGATCTGCAGGGGGGTGGGAACCGAAGTGCAGAGGCAGAGGATGGGGAGGTTGGAGCACAAGTCGAGACAGCTTGTAGGGAGTCTGTGAACAGAGGCTGTACTTGATCTGGTATTGGGAAAAGAACCTGGTCAGATGTCAGATCTCTTGGACAGCAGTTTGGAGGTAGCGACCACAACTCTATCTCCTTCACCACAGCGCTGGAGAGGGATAAGAACAGACAATTTCGGAAAAGATTTAATTGGTGCAGGGAGAAATATGATGCTATTAGGCAGAAACTTGGGAGCATACATTGGGAGCAGATGTTCTCAGGGAAATGAACGGCAGAAATGTGGCAAATGTTCAGGGAATATTTGCATGGAGATCTGCATAGGTATGTTCCATTAAGGCAGGGAAAGGGTCATAGGATTAAAGAACCATGGTGTACAAAGGATGCAGAAGATCTTGTTAAGGAGAAAAGAAAAGCTTTTGAAAAGTTCAAGAAACTAGGTACTGCTAGAGCTCTTGGAAATTACAAATTTGCTAGGAAGGAGCTTAAGAATGGAATTAGGAGAGCCAGAAGGGGCCACGAGAAGGCCTTGGTGAGCAGGATTAAGGAAATCCCCAAGGCATTCTACAAGTATGTGAAGAGCAAGAGACTGAGCTGTGTGAAAATAGGACCGATCAGGTGAGATAGTGGAAATGTGTGCATGGGTTCGGAGAAGGTAGCAGAGGTACTAATGTATACTTTTCAGTATTCACTAGGGAAAAAGACCTGGACAATTGTGGGGATGACTTACAGTGGACTGAAATGCTTGAGCATATATACATTGAGAAATAGGATGTGCTGGAGCTTTTGAAAAACATTAAGTCACCGGGACCGGATGTGATATACCCCAGGCTACTGTGGGAAGTGAGAGAGGAGATTGCTGAGCACCTTGCGATGATTTTTGTGTCATCAATTGGGACGGGAGAAGAACCGGAAGATTGGTGAGTTGCAAATGTTGTTCCCTTGTTCAAGAAAGGGAGTCTATAACCCAAGAAATTATTGACCAGTGAGCCTGACTTCAGTGCTGGGAAAGTTGTTGAAGATTCTGAGGGGCAGGGTTTATGAGCATTTGGAGAGACGTAACCCGATTAGGGATAGTCAGCATCGCCTTGTCAAGAGCAGGTCATGCCTGACGAGCCTGATTGAATTATTTGAGGAATTAGCAAAGCACATGGATGAAGGTAGAGCAGCGGATGCAGTGTATCTGGATTTTAGTAAGGCAATTGATAAGGTTCCCCATGGAAGGCTCCTTCAGAAAGTAAGGAGGCACGGGATCCAAGGAGACCTTGCTTTGGATCCAGGACTGGCTTGCCCAGTGAAGACAAAGGGTGGTTGTAAATGCTTCGTATTCTGCATGGAGGTCAGTGAACAGTGGTGTTTCATGGGAATCTGTTCCAGAGTCCCTCCTCTTTGTGATTTTTATAAATGACCTGGATGAAGAAGTAGAAGGGTGGGTTAATAAGTCTGCTGATGACACAAAGGTTGGGGATATTGTGAATAGTCTGGAGGGTTGCCAGAGGTTACAGCGGGACATCGATAGGATGCAGAACTGGGCTGAGAAGTGGCAGACGGACTTCAACTGAGATAAGTGTGAGGTGGTTCATTTTGGTAGGTCAAATTTCAAGACAGAATATAATATTAATGGTAAGAATCTTGACAGTGCAGAGGGTCAGCTAGATCCTGTCCAGAGGATACTCAAAGCTGCTGCGCAGGTGGACAGTATGGTTAAGAAGACTTATGGTGTGTTGGCCTTCATCTGTGAGATTGAGTTCAAGAGATGTGAGGTAATGTTACAGCTATATAACACACATAAAAGTTGCTGGTGAACACAGCAGACCAGGCAGCATCTCTAGGAATAGGTACAGTCGACGTTTCAGGCCGAGACCTTTCGTCAGGACTAACTGAAGGAAGAGCTAGTAAGAGATTTGAAAGTGGGAGGGGGAGGGGGAGATCCAAAATGAGAGGAGAAGTCATCAGGGGGAGGGATGGAGCCAAGAGCTGGACAGTTGATTGGCAAAAGAGATATGAGAGGATCATGGGACAGGAGGCCCCAGGAGAAAGAAAAGGGGGAGGGGGGAAGCCCAGAAGATCGGTAAGGGGTATAGTGAGAGGGACAGAGGGAGAAAACAGAGAGAGAGAAAAAGAATATGTGTATATAAGTAAATAACGGATAGGGTACAAGCAGAAGTTTGAGAAGTCAATGTTCATGCCATCAGGTTGGAAGCTACCCAGACGGAATATAAGGTGTTGTTCCTCCAACCTGAGTGTGGCTTCATCTTTACATTAGAGGAGGCCATGGATAGACATATCAAAATGGAAATGGGACGTGGAATTAAAATGTGTGGCCACTGAGAGATCCTGCGTAGGTGTTCAGTGAAACGATCTCCCAGTCTGCGTTGGGTCTCGCCAATATATAGAAGGCCACATCGGGAGCACCGGGCATAGTATATCACCCCAGCCAATTCACAGTTGAAGTGTCTGCCTCACCTGGAAGGACTGTATGAATGGTAGTGAGGGAGGAAGTGTAAGGGCATGTGTAGCACTTGTTCCGCTTACAAGGATAAGTGCCAGGAGGGAGATCGGTGGGGAGGGACTATTCCTCTTCTCACCTTGTCTCTTGCGAAAATGCCATCCCCTTCTCGCAATTCCTCTGCCTCCGCCACATCTGCTACCTGGTCAGCAGCTTAACGTTCAGCTTCCACGTCCCCCTACCTGCTTTCCGGTCCTCAGGTAAGTGAGAGGTGGCTCGTAGAAGACAGTGGTCAGAAAAGAACACTGGTTTGACGTCAGTGGATCTGACCATGAGGGACAATAAGAGAAAGAGGAAGTCAATCCGTGAGCGGGCTGAGCCGTCCAATCGATTTTAATTCCACGTCCCATTCCAATTCTGATATGTCTTTCCACGGCCTTCTCTACTGTAAAGGTGAAGCCACACTCAGGTTGGAGGAACAACACCTTATATTCCGTCTGCGTAGCCTCCAACCTGATGGCATGAACATTGACTTCTCAAACTTCCGCTAATGCCCCACCACCCCTCGTACCCCATCCGTTATTTATTTATATACACACATTCTTTTCCTCTCTCTCTGTTTTCTCCCTCTGTCTCCCTCACTATACCCCTTGCCCATCCCCTGGGCTTCCCTCCCTCCCCCTTTTCTTTCTCCCTCGGCCTCCGTCCCATGATCCTCTCATATCCCTTTTGCCAATCAACTGTCCAGCTCCTGGCTCTATTCCTCCTCCTTCTGCCTTCTCCTATCATTTCAGATCTCCCCATCCCCCTCCCACTTTCAAATCTCTTACTAGCTCTTCTTTCGTTAGTCCTGACGAAGGGTCTCGGCCCAAAATGTCGACTGTACCTCTTCCTACAGATGCTGCCTGGCCTTCTGCGTTCACCAGCAACTTTTATGTGTGTTGCTTGAAATTTCAGCATCTGCAGATTTCCTCGTGTTTGCAGCTACATAACACCTTTGTTGGACCCCACCTGGAGTACTGTGTTCAGTTCTGGTCACCTCATTACAGGAATATTGTGGATACTATAGGGAGATTTACAAAGATGTTGCCTGGATTGGAGGGTGTACCTTATGAGAAAAGTTGAGTAAACTTGGCCTTGAAGTGAAAGAGGATGAGAGGTGACCTGATAGAGATGTATAAGATGATGAGAGGCATTGCTCGTGTGGATGCCAGAGGCTTTTTCCCAGGCCTGAAATGGCTAACACGAGGGGCCATAGATTAAAGTTGCTTGGAAGGAGGTACAAGGGGATGTCAGAGGTAAATTTTTCACACAAAGAGTGGTGGGTGCATTGAATGTGAAGTGAAGGTGGTAGAGCTGGATACAATAAAGTCTTTTAAGAGATTCTTTTTTATGTACATGGAGCTTAGAAATATAGGTGGCTGTGTGGTTAGGCAGCTTCTGGAGCTGGATACAGGTTGGCACAACATTGTGGGCCGAAGGGCCTGTAATGTGCTGTGGATTTTCTATGTTGTGTTTCTACGTTCTATGCTGGAGGAACAGGTCAGACAGCATCTATGGAAATGACATTTCGTGCCGAGATCCTTCTTCAGAACTGGAAAGCAAGTGGGAAATCCCCAGAATAGAAAGGTGGGGGGGATGGAAAGGAGGATAGCTGGAAAGTGATAGGTGAAGACAGGTAGGTTGGAAGGATAAAGGGTTGGAAAACAAGAAATCTGATACGAGAGCAGAATGGCCCATAGGAGAAAGGGAAGGAGGAGGGGACACAGGGGGAGATGATAGTCAGGTAGCTGAAGGTAAGAGGCCAGAGTGGGGGATAGAAGAAGAGAGGAGAGACAGGGATTTTTTTTTTTCTGGAAGGAGAAATCAATATTCATGCCATCTGTCTGAAGACTACCCAGACATACTATATGGTGTTTTTCCTTCGTGCTGGGGGTGGCTTCATCATGGCACAAGAGAAGGCCATGGACTGACGGGTCAGAATGGGAATGAGAATTGGAATTAAAATGTTTGGCCACCAGGAAATTCCATCTTTGGCAGATGGAGTAGAGGTGCTTGATGAAGCAGAACCCCAATTTACAACAGGTCTCACCAATGTAGAGGAGGCTGCATTGGGAGCAGCAGATCAAATAAATGACCCCAGCAGATGAAGTGTTGCCTCAGCTGGAAGGACTTTATGGGTCCTGGAATGGAGGTGGGGGAGGAGGTGAATAGGTATTTTGGCTGCTTGCAGGGGTAAGTGTCAGGAGTGAGATTAGTGGGGAGGGTGAATGGACATGGGAGTCATGGAGGGAGTGATCCCTGCCGAAAGTAGAGAAGGGAGGAGGTAAAGATATGTTTGGTAGTAGGTTACCATGACTGTGTGGCTAGGCATAGCTCAAATACCATCTATAAATTTGCTGATGATACAACTATTGTTGGTAGGATCCCAGATGGAGATGAGAGGGTGTACAGGAGTGAGATATACCAACTAGTGGAGTGGTGTCACAACAACAACCTTGTACTCAACGTCAGTAAGATGAAAGAGCTAACTGTGGACTTCAGGAAGGGTAAGACGAAGGATCACTTACCAATCCTCATATAGCGATCAGAAGTGGAGAGAGTGAGCGGTTTCAAGTTCCTGGGTGTTAAGATCTCTGAGGATTTAACCTGGTCCCAACGTATCAATGTAGTTATATAAAGAAGGCAAGACAGTGATTATACTTCATTTGGAGTTTGAAGAGATTTGGTATGTCAACAAATACACTCAAAAACGTCTATAGATGTAACGTAGAGAGCATTCTGACAGGCTGCATCACTGCCTGGTATGGAAGGGCTACTGCGAAGCTGTAGAGGGTCGTAAATTTAGTTGGCTCCATCTTGGGTACTAGTCTACAAAGTATCCGAGACATCTGAAAGGCAGTGTCCTTTATTAAGGACCCCCAGCACCCAGGGCATGTCCTTTCCTCACTGTTACCATCAGGCAGGAGGTACAGAAGCCTGAAGGCACACACTCAGCGATTCAGGAACAGCTTCTTCCCCTCTGCCATCCAATTCTTAAATGGGCATATTGAACCCATGAACACTACCTCTAGTTTTTCATATATACATATTATTTCTGTTTTTGCACAATTCTTAATCTATTCAATATACATATACTGTAATTGATTTACTTATTTATTTTACATATATATAGTACTTCTATATTATGTATTGCACTGAACTGCTGCTAAGTTAACAAATTTCACAACACATACTGGTGACAATAAACCTGATTCTGATTCTGATTCTGATGTGCTGGAGGTTTTGGAAGATGATGTGTTTGACGCAGACACTTATTTGCTGGTAGGGTAGGATGAGAGGAACCCTATCACTGTTGAGGCAGAGGGAAGATGGGGTGAGCACAGATGTTCGGGAAATGGAGGAGATGTAGGTAAGGGCAACATCAACAGCGGAGGAAAGGAAACCCTGTTGTTTGCAGAGGAGGACATACCTGATGTTCTGGAAGGGGAAACTGCATTCTGGGAAGAGATATCTTGGGACTGAAGGAATTTTGAAAAGTTACAGGAGACAGGGTGGGAAGAGGTATAGTCAAGATACCTGTGGGAATCAGTAGGTTTACAGAGTATGTCAGTTGACAGTTTGTTTCTAGAGATGGAGGCAGAGAGATGGGCAAAGGAGAGGGAGGTGTTTGAAATGGACCGAGTGAATTCAAGTGCAGGGTGGAAGTTAGTGGCAAAGTTGATGAAATTGACAAACTCAGCATGGGTGCGTGAAGCAGCACCAATGCAATCATTAACGTTTCTGAGGAAGATTTGGGGAGCGTTACTGGGGAAGGCCTAGAACACGGACTGTTCTATGTAGCCAACAAAGAGACAGGCATTTCTGGGGCACATGCAGATACCCGTTGATAGCCCTCGAGTCTGGAGAATGTGGGAGGAGTAGAAGGAAAATTGTTGAGTATCAGTCCTTCCAGATGGAGGGGAACTGGTTTGTTCTTTTATTGAGAAAGAAATGTGGAGCTCTAAAGCCTTCTTGATGGGGGTTAGAAGTTATAACTCGACATCCATGGTGAAGATGAGGTGGTCAGTGCCAGGGAATTGAAAATTGCTGAGGAGATTGAGGACATGAGAAGTGTCGCGGATGTAGGTTGGAAGGGATTGACTTGAACGGGTTAGAATGGAGTCAATGTATGAGGACACGAGTTCAGTGGGGCTGGAGCAGGCAGGGACATAGGCCAAATGTCTATCTCGCTTTTCAGGAATTGTCCCTTTCATTTCTGCCTCCGGACTCCGGGTTCATTTATATTCAGACTTCTTTAATGTGTTTCTCATCCCACCCTGACGTGGAAAGTGCTGCGATTCCTTCCCAGAGAACACTTGCAGCAGCGTTATGTTCATTCCCGGGACTGCAGCGCATCTAGTGGACAATCGCGGTACTGCAAGGGTTCAGCAGCTCCCAAAACGATCCTGAACCCGGAAGTCCCGAGAGTTAACATGGCTTCGAAACGACAGGTCGAGAGTTTAACCGAGGAGGTAATTTGTCCCATCTGCCTGGATTTCTTCACCGAGCCGGTGTCACTGGAGTGTGGTCACTACTTCTGCCGCTCCTGTATCACACGGTGTTGGGAAAGGGAGGAGAAAAACTCCTGCCCGGAATGTAGAGAGGAGTTTGCAGACTGCACCCTCAGGGTCAATCGGGTTTTAGCAAATCTGTCTGAGAAAGTTCGAAAACTAAACCTGAATCCGAAAGAGAAGGAAAGTAAACTTCGCTGCGAGGAACATGAGGAAGAACTGAAGCTGTTCTGTGAGACGGACAAGACACTGATCTGTCTGATCTGTAGAGATGCACTGGAACACAAGTCTCACAACTTCATGCCGATTAAAGAAGCCGTTAAAATTTACAAGGTAAAAATAACCCGCTTTCGATCGTCTGTTTCTGTTGTCTTTTTTTTTTGTCTAATCCATTCACTCTTTAATTCCCAGGATCGGGTTAAATCTTCCTTAGACTCTCTCACAAAAAATAAATCAGACTTTCAGGAAATGAAGCAGGAACAGAAGGAGAAGATTGCTGGAGTTCGGGTGAGGCTTCCTAAGCAGAATTTTCAATATCGTTGTGTAGTTTTTTCCCCCCTTTAATGCAGAATAGCAGAGTATCGCAGCTCCAGTGCCCGGGGTGCCCTCCAGTACCTCAGGTGCTGTCTGCGTGGAGTTTGCACGTTCTCTGGGTGATCACGAGGGGCCGACATTGCCAAGAAATTATGGATGAATGATTAATTTTCTACTGTAATTAACCCCGTTGAAGGGGGGTTGTGTGTGAATCAGGTGGGAGTTAATGGGTCAGTGAGGAAGACTGGGTTTCAGGGAGTCAGTGAAATGTGATCGATGATCTGAGAACCACTTACTTACTCCCTGTTATGCCACTGGCGTTTAGGATAGCAATGACAGTCCTCCATCTCTGGCAGTGTTCATGTCTTCATTGAACATGTCAGCAGCTACTTCTCGGTTTTCACTACTGTCAGTCATGCAGGTCCTGAGTGGAGACTCAGGAATAACATGGTACTCAGATGTAGAAAGACTCTTCACTGTTTCCGTAACAATTTTGTTTTACCAGTCAGTATTGTTAGCCCTGAGCTGAACCCATCAACCTGGAGGGCCAGTAGACCACTCTTACTCTGGCCTCTACCCTTTGACCTGTTTGGCATGGGTGACCCCACCAAGAGTCAAAGCATAAAGCCCACATTCCAGCCAGCAGAGTTCTTTGGGTCACTGAGGCTCACAAGCCTCCAAACCCAACGGCAAGGATGTGGTCCTCTTGGATGATAATGGGCTGGATAGACCTTCCATATCATAAGGAAATACATCAGGGCCAAATAATAAACCAGCCTCTCCTTTCATTTGACAGGAACAGTCACAAAGCGTTCAGTCCCACATCACATCCCAGTTTGCTGAACTGCGCCGGATTATCACCGAGAAAGAGCAGCGCGCGCTCCGAGATGTCAGGGAAGAAGAGGAGAGGATTCTAAATCCAATGGAGAAAAATCTTCAAGTAATTCAAGAGAATTTAAATTCCATCCAGGAGGAAATCTCAAAGTTACAGGAACAGATGGATCAACAAGACAATATCATATTCCTCATGGTGAGAGATTTCAGTTTGTTTCTGTAAAAGTGCACAGTCACAAAATGATGTATTTTAATTCAGTGTGGGATTTACAAATACTGTAGTTGTAAATTGATTTAAACCAGACAGATGTTTTGACTGTTCCGAATTGTTGTTGTTCCCAAACCGGCCTCCCATAACATCTGTACATCACAGGACGGGCTGCAACCTTTTCGGGAGAGTTCACTCTGATCGCAGCCCTGAGCCAGTGATCGGTTCTGTGATTCCCCATGTATAATATCCCCGAGACACAGAATAACATCCTATGACAGACACAGACTGTGAGTGTGTCTGGTCTGAGGGTCTCTCTGTTAGAAACCTAGAAAAACATACACCACAATACAGGCCCTTCAGCCCCCAAAACTGTGCTGAACATGTCCCTACCTTAGAACTACCTAGGCTTTACCCATAGCCCTCTATTTTTCTGAGCTCCATGTAGCCATCCAGCAGTCTCTTAAAAGACCCGATCGTTTCCACCTCCACCACCGCTGCTGGCAGCCCATTCCACGCACTCACCACTCTGCATAAAAAAAACTTACCCCTGACATCTCCTCTGTACCTACTTCCAAGCACCTTAAACTTACCTCTGTCATCTCCTCTGTACCTACTTCCAATCACCTTAAAACTATGCCCTCTCGTGCTAACCATTTCAGCCCTGTGGAAAAGACTCTGACTGTCCACATGATCAGTGCCTCTCATTATCTTGTACACCTCTATCAGGTCACCTCTCATCCTCTGTCGCTCCAGGGAGAAAAGGCTGAATTCACTCAACCTATACTCATAAGGCATGCTCCCCAATCCAGGCAACATCCTTGTAAATCTCCTCTGCACCCCTTCTATGGTTTCCACGTCTTTCCTGTAGTGAGGTGACCAGGTGGGGTCTGACCAGAGTCTGATATAGCTGCAACATTACCTCTTGGCTCTTAAACTTAATTTTCATGAAGGCCAATGCTCTGTATGCCTTCTTAACCACAGAGTCAACCTGTGTAGCAGCTTTGAGTGTCCTATGGATTTGGACCCCAAGATCCCTCTGATCCTCCACACTGCCAGGAGTCTTACCATTAATGCTATATTCTGCCATCGTATTTGACCTACCAAAATGAACCACCTCACACTTATCTAGGTTGAACTCCATCTGCCACTTCTCAGCCCAGTTTTGCATCCTATCAATGTCCCATTGTAACCTCTGACAGCCCGCCACACCATCCACAACACTCCTCCACACTATCCACAACACCCCCAACCTTTGTGTCATCAGCAAATTTACTAACCCATCCCTCCAGTTCCTCAACCAGGTCATTTATAAAAATCACAAAGAGTAGGGGTCCCAGAACAGATACCTGAGGCATACCGCTTGTCACTGGCCTCCATGCAGAATATGACCCATCTACAACCACTCTTTGCCTTCTGTGGGCAAGCCAGTTCTGGATCCAGAAAGCAATGTGCCCTTGGATCCCATTCCTCCTTACTTTCTCAATAAGCCTTGTATGGGGTACCTTATCAAATGCTTTGCTAAAATCCAAAAACACTACATCTATGGCTGTACCTTCATAAATATGTTTAGTCACATCCTCAAACAATTGAATCAGGCTCGTAAGGCACGACCTGCCTTTGACAAAGCCATGCTGGCTATTCCTAATCATGTCAGGCATCTCCAGATGTTCATAAATCCTGCCTCTTAGGATCTTCTCCATCAACTTACCAACCACTGAAGTGAGACTCACTGGCCTATAATTTCCTGGGCTAACCCTACTCCCTTTCTTGAATAAAGGAACAGCATCCGCAACTCTCCAATCCTCCGGAACCTCTCCCGTCCTCATTTATAATACAAAGATCATTGCCAGAGGCTCAGCAATCTCCTCCCACGCTTCCCGCGACAGCTTGGGGTACATCCCATCCAGTCCTGGTGACTTATCCAACTTGTTGCTTTCCAAAACTCCAGCACATCCTCTTCCTTAATATCTACATTCTCAAGCTTTTTTAGTCCACTGCAAGCCATCCCTACAATCGCCAAGATCCTTTTCTGCAGTGAACACTGAAGCAAAGTATTCATTAAGTACTTCTGCTATCTCCTCCGGTTCCATACACACTTTTCCACTCTCACACTTGATTGGTCCTATTCTCTCATGCCTTATTCTCTTGCTCTTCACATACTTGTAGAATATCTTGGGGTTTTCCTTAATCCTGTCCAGCAATGCCTTCTCATGGCCTCTTCTTGCTCTCCTAATTTCATTCTTAAGCTCCTTCCTGCTAGCCTTATAATCTTCTAGATTCTGATCATTACCTAGTTTTTTGAACCTTTCATAAGCTCTTCTTTTCTCCTTGACTAGATTTACAACAGCCTTTGTACACCATGGATCTTGTACCCCACCATTCTTTCCATGTCTCATCAGAACATACCTACACAGAACCCTACGCAAATATCCCCTGAACATTTGCCACATTTCTTCCAAATGTTTCCCTGAGAACATCTGTTTCCAATTTATGCTTCCAAGTTCCTGCTTGGTAGCCTGATATTTCCCCTTACTCCAATTTACTCCAATTAAACATTTCCCTAACTTCTCTGTTCCTATCCCTTTCCAATGCCATGGTAAAGGAGATCAAATTGTGATATCTATCTCCAAAGTGCTCTCCCACTGAGAGACCTGACACCTGACCAGGTTCATTTCCCAATACCAGATCAAGTACAGCCTCTCCTCTTGTAGGCTTATCTACACATTGTGTCAAGAAACATTCCTGATCACACCTAACAAATTCTACCCCATCTAAACCCTCACTCTAGGGAGATGCCAATGAATATTTGGGAAAATAAAATCTCCCACCATGACAACCCTGTTATTATTACTCCTTTCCAGAATCTGTCTCGCTATCTGCTCCTCGATGTCTCTGTTACTATTAGGTGGTCTATAAAAAAAAGCCAGTAGAGTTATTGATCCCTTCCTTTTCTTAACTTCCACCAACAGGGACTCGGTTGACAACCCCTCCATGACTTCCTCCTTTTCTGCAGCCATGACAATATCCCTGATCAACAGTGCCATGCTCCCACCTCTTTTGCCTCCCTCCCTATCCTTTCTGAAACATCTAAAGCCTGGCATTTGAAGTAGCCATTCCTGCCCTTCCACAATCCAAGCCTCTGTAATAGACACAACATCATTGCTCCAAGTGCTGATCCATGTTCTAAGTTCATCCGCTTTATCCATGCTACTTCTCGCATTAAAATAGACACATCTCAAACCATTGGAGTGAGTGCATCCCTTCTCTATCACCTGCCTCTCCTCGCTTTCGCACTGTCTCCAAGCTTTCTCTGTTTCTGAGCCAACTTCCCTTTCCTCCGTCACTTCAGTTCGGTTCCCACCCCCCAGCAATCCTAGTTTAAACTCTCCCCAGTAGCCTTAGCAAACCTTCCGCCAGGATATTGGTCCCCCAGGGATTCAAGTGCAGCCTGTCCTTCTTGTACAGGTCACACCTGCCCCAGAAGTGGTCCCAGTGATCCAGAAATCTTAAAACCTGCCCCCTGCTCCAATCCATCAGCCGCGCATTTATCCTCCTCCTCATCCTATTCCTATACTCACTGTCATGTGGCACAGGCAGTAATCCCGAGATTACTACCTTTGAGGTCCTGTTTCTCAACTTCTTTCCTTACTCCCTGTAGTCTGTTTTCAGGACCTCCTCCCTTTTCCTACCTATGTCGTTGGTACCAATCTGTACCACAGCCTCTGGCTGTTCTCCTTCCCACTTCAAGGTATCATGGACGCGATCAGAAACATCCCAGACCCTGGCACCTGAGAGGAAAACTACCATCCGCATTTCTTTCCAGCATCCACAGAATCGCCTGTCTGACCCCCTAACTATAGAGTCCCCGATCACTGCTGCCATCCTCTTCCTTTCCCTACCCTTCTGAGCCACAGGGCCAGACTCTGTGCCAGTGGCGCGACCACTGTTGCTTCCCCCAGGTAGGCAGTCTCCCCCAACATTAATCAAGCAGGAGTACTTATTGTTGAGGGGGACAGCCACTGGAGTACTCTCTAGTACCTGCTTCTTGCCCTTCCATCTCCTGACTGTTACCCACTTCTCTGTAAACACAAAATAATCTGCAGATGCGGGGGTCAAAGCAACACTCAACAACACGCTGGAGGAGCTCAGCAGGTCGGGCAGCATCTGTGGAAAAGATCGGTCGACGTTTCGGGCCGGAGTCCTGATGAAGGGTTCCAGCCCGAAACGTCGACCGATCTTTTCCACGGATGCTGTCCAACCTGCTGAGTTCCTCCAGCCTGTTTTGACCCACTTCTCTGTCTCCTGTGGTCCCGGGGTGACTCCCTGCCTATAGTTCCTCCCTATCACCTCCTAACTCTGCCTCACCAGGCGGAGGTCATCGAGCTGCAGCTCCAGTTCCCTGACGCGGTCCCTAAGGAGCTGCCGCTTGACCCACCTGATGCAGATGTGGCCGTCCGGGAGGCCTGGAGTCTCCAGGACCTCCCACATCTGACACCAAGCACAGAAAACCGCATCACACACATACTTTCTGTCCTTATTTTAAACAGATAACTACAACCCTTTATCGCCGAAGCCCCTTTGAGCCAAAGCCTTCCCACTCTGTCTCCCACTACTCTGTCACCTGCCCTGTAAATCTGTCTTCCTTTTAAACTCTTCCCGCTGTTCTCACTGGCCGACCTCCACATGTTTGCACAGTCGTGCCCCGTTCAAACCGCTGAAGAAATAACCGTCATCTTTTCAACTCTGCTCGCTCTTAAACTCTTCCCTCTGTTCTAACTGACCGACCTCCACAGGTTTGCACAGTCATGTCCCATTCAAACCGCTTAAGAAATAACCACTGTTATTTACCACCGTTAACCACTGTTGATCAGTGGGAACTGAGGTTGAATTCCAGAATGTGACACTCACATCAGATTTACCATCTAAACACAAAATACTCTGCAGATGCTGGGGCCAAAACAATACTCACAACACGCTGGAGGGACTCAGCAGGTCAGGCAGCATCCGTGGAAAAGATCAGTTGACGTTTCGGGCCGGAACCCTTCATCAGGACTGGAGAGGGAAGGGGTAGTCTCCCCCCACCGGTATGAACATAGAATTCTCCAACTTCTGGTAATTCCCTCCTCCTCCCGCTCCCCCCATCCCAGTTTCTCTCTTCTCCCTCCCCCAGCCGCCTATCACCTCCCTTGTGGTTCTGCCTCCTTCTACTACCCATTGTCTTTTCCCCTATTCTTTCTTCACCTTTCCTGCTTATCCCCTCCCTGCTTCCCCTCCCCACCCCTTTATCTTTCCCCTTACTAGGTTTTCACCTGCCAACCACTAGCTCTCTCCTTCCCACCCTTTCCCCACCTTCTTTATAGGGCCTCTGCCCCTTCCCTGTTCAGTCCTGACAAAGGGTTCTGGCCTGAAACGTTGACCGATCATTTTCACGGATGCTGCCCGACATGCTGAGTTCCCCCAGCGTGTTGTGAGCTTTACCGTCTATATCCGGTTTGTATCAGGTTTGGTGTTTTGGAGAATTTTGCACTGTCTTTTGTTTTTCAGAAATATTCTTCATCGGATTATATCCCATTTTCCATCATAGACAGGACTTTCAGTCCATTCTCTCCTATCAATTTCACTGCTGCACAAGCCTCCTCCCACCTACTCACCACACCCGGCAACAGTGCCCCCAACTCCATGTCCCCTTATGTGTTTATCCAGCTTCCCCATTACATTCAATCTCTACTGTTCCACTTCAACCACTCCTGTGGCAGTGAGTCCACGTTCTCTTCACCACATTTCTTGTGGGATTCATTAATGACCAACTGATGTTTTATCTTTGACTTTTGGTCTCTGCCCAAGCAGAAATATTTTCTATCAAATCCATTCGGAATCTTAAATTCCTCCATTTGATCCTCCCTGACATCATATCCAGATAAAAATACACAACCATGTAAGTTCCTTCTCTCAGTTATGGTATAATTCTCATAAACATTCCTTGTACTTTCCCCCATGGTTCAATGTCCCTCTTTTTCTATTCATGTCAGTGGGAATGAGCTTAGTGGGAATTTTCAGCAGCTTGTAGTAACTTGGCTCAGGTTCCTGCTGTCGGGATGCCGATGGTCCATATCAATCAATTGAGATCTGTGTTTTATTTATTTCAGGAGGAAGCTCGTTGGAAGAGGAGGTAGGACATGGTCTTTACGGAAACACTATGAATTTATAAAATAGTTCAAATATTACTGATGCTCAGTTTATAAGCATCTGTATAATTTTTACAGGATCAGTGACGATAGCCTGGGATTGTCAGTGACAGATGGTGCCCTACTGGTTGAAAAATTCGATCACCCCTATTTGCTTGACATAGCATCGGAAGAAGTGATTGGCAGCATTAAACAAGGTAAAACACAAGATTCATTTGTCCTTGTTTATGAGACATGACTAAGTTATAATTAGACACAAAATATGGCTGTAATTACAGGCTGATGGGAAACTATAGACAATAAGACATAGGAGCAGAATTAGTCTCTTTGGCCCATTGAGTTTGCTCTGCAATTTAATCATGGCTGATCCTTTCTTCCCCTCCTCAGCCCCTCTCCCCGGCCTTCTCCCTGTAACCTTCGATGCCACGTCCAATGTCCAATGCCCATGTCCATGTTCAATCAAGAATCCGTCGAGCTCTGCCTTAAGTACACCGAACGACCTGGCCTCCACTGCTGCCTGTGGTAATAAGTTCATTAAATTCACCACCCTCTGGCTAAAGAAATTTCTCCGCATCTCTGTTTAAATGGATCTCCCTCTATCCTGAGGCTGTGCCCTCTTGCCCTAGATTCCCCACCATGGGAACATCCTTTCTACATCTATTCTGTCTCAGCATTTCAGCATTCGATAGGTTTCAATGAGATTCCCCCTCATCCTTCTAAATTCCAGCAAGTACAGACACAGAAATGTTAAACGTTCCTCATATTATAACCATTTAGAGTGTTCTGCACAAGGACACCCAAGTCCCTTTGCATCTCAGATCTTTGGATTTTCTCTCTATTTAGAATACAGTCTGCAGATTTATTTCTACTACCAAAGTGCATGAGCATCATTTTCCAACATGCTATTTCATTTGCCACTTTCTTGCCCATACTCCTAATCTGCCTAAGTCCTTCTGCAGCCTATCTGTTTCCTCAACACGACCTGCCCTTCCACCATCAGCTGAAAACATAGCAACAAAGCCATCCATCCCATCATCTACGAGGGTGATTGATAATTTTGTGGCCTAAGGTCCATTTTCTCAGACAGTGCTTACTTGCAATTTTCAATTATCTGAAACAGAAAAACCACAAAAGTTATTAACTTCAAACTTTCTGCATAATCACTCAAAGAGTTGAACTGCACGTGCATGTAACGACAGCAGTATAACTCATCGCCTTCTATGTTAGGCCATGAACTTATCAATCACCCCTCGTAAGTCATTTATATACAGCATAAGTAGAAGTGGTCCCAACACCGACCCCTGTGAACACCACTGGGCAACCAACTAGGATGTAATAATTTTATTCCCACTCACTCCCTCCTACCAATCAGCCAATGCTTTAAACATGCCAGTAACTTTCCTGTAATACCATGGGCTCTTAACTTGGTAAGTAGCTTCGTGTGGCAACTTGTCAAAGGCCTTCTGAAAATCCATATATACAACATCCCCTTTATCTATCCTACGCGGAATCTCCTCAACAAATTCCAACAGGTTTGTCCGTCCAGATTTTTCCTTAAGGAACCATGCTGAATTTGTCCCATCTTGTCCTGCGTCACCAAGTACTCCATCACCTCATCCTTAACAATTGACTGCAACATCTTCCCAGACACTGAAGTCAGGCTAACTGGTCATAATTCCCTTTCTGCTGCCTTCTGCCTTTCTTAAAGAGTGGAGTGACATTTGCAATATTCCAGTCGTCTGGCACCATGCCAGAGTCAAATGATTTTTGAAAGATCATTACTAATGGCTCCACAATCTGTACCACTACCTCTTGCAGACCCCGAGTGTGTAGTTCATCTGGTCTGGGTCATTTATGTACCCTTGGGTCTTTCAGCTTTCTGAGCACCTTCTACCTTGTAAAATTAACTGCACTCACTTAGTTCATCTGCCACCTCCTTGTCCCCCGTTATTACTTCTCCGGCATCATTTTCTAGCAATCCTACACCCATTCTTTATTATTTTCACATACTTGAAAAAGCTTTTATTATCCAATTTGATATTGTTTGCTGGCTTGCTTTCATATTTCATCTTTTCCGTCCTAATGATTCTTTCAGTTGCTCTCTGCAGGGTTTTAAAAGCTTCTGAGTCATCTTTTCCCACTCTTTTTGCTTTGTTGTATGCCCTCTCTTTTGGTTTTACATTAGTTTTGATTCCCTTGTAATATTTTACCATTTGAGTATTTCTTTGTTTTTGGAATACATCCATCCTGCACCTTCTCATTTTTCCCAGAAACTCACTCCATTGCTGCTCTGCTGTCATCCCTGCCAGCATCTCCTTCCAAATTACTTTGGCCAGCTCCTTTCTCATACCACTGTAATTTCCTTTACTCCACTGTAATACTTCCATGTTGGACTTTACCTTCTCCCTATCAAATTACAAGTTGAACTCAATCATTTTGTGATCACTGCCTCCTCAGTAATCGCTTCTGGTTCATTACGTAACACCAAATCCAGTAGAGCTGATCCCCTAGTAGGCTCAGCGACAAACTGCTCTAAAAAGCCACCTCTTGGGCATTGAACAAACTCCCTCTCTTGAGATCCATTTCCAACCTGATTTTCCCAATGGACCTGCATGTTAAAATCTCCCATGACGATCATAACATTGCCCTTCTGACATGCCTTTTCCATATTAGACCATGAGATATAGGAGCAGAAGTAGGCCATTTGGGCCATCAAGTCTGCTCCGCCATTCAATCATGGGCTGATCCAATTCTTCCAGTCATCCCCACTCCCCTGCTTTCGCCCCATACCCTTTGATGCCCTGGCTAATCAAGAACCTATCTATCTCTGCCCTAAATACACCTAAATGTTGAAAAGGCAAGATAGGGTGGATGTGGAGAGGATGTTCTCTACGGTGGAGTTTCCAGAACTATAGGGCACAGCTTCAAAATTGAGGGGCAACACGATAGAACAGAGGTAAGTAGGAATTCTTTTAGGCTGAGAGTAGCAAATCTGTGGAATGCTCTGCCACAGACTGTGGTGGAGGCCGAGTCCATGTGTATATTTAAGGTAGAAGTTGATTGTTTCCTGATCGGTCAGGGCACCAAAGGATATGGCGAGAAGGCACGTGTTTGTCATGGAGTGAGATCCAGGGTCAGCCATGATGGAATGGCAGAGCAGATGCGATGGGCTGAACAGCCTAAATCTGCTCCTATGCTTTATGGTCACAGAACCGGATTCAGTTCCAGAGTCCCACCACCATGACTCTCCTCTGTTAGGTCAACACCCCCAACGGTATCCAAAGTGATATACTATACATGTTGTTGAGGGGGTGGCCACAGGGGCACTCTACAATGGTTCCTTAACCGCTTTCCAAAGGACCATAAGATATAGGAGCAGAAATAGGCCATTCGGCCCATTGAGTCTTCTCTGCTATTCAATCATGCGCTGATCCAATTCTTCCAGTCATCCCCATTCCCCTGCCTTCACCTCATACCCTTTGATGCCCTGACTGATCAAGACCCTATCTATCTCTCCCTAAACACACCCAAGGACTTGGCCTCCATAGCCACTCGTAGCAAGAAATTCCACAGAGTTACCGCCTTCTCATGAAAGTAATTTCTCCGCATCTCAGTTCTTTTGTTTTGGCCTGTGCCTTCGTGCGTGTGAGTCTGTGTGTATCTGAGTGCGTGCGTGCATCTGTGATTTTGTCTTTTTCATGGCTTTTTACAAGGCGCGGAGCGAGAGAGAGACTGTGTGGTGCGCCACTCCTCACACAGACATTTCTGCAGTATTTTCCCTTTATTTTACGAGGTCGAATTGCGATCTCGACACTCAACCCGGCACGGATGGAAGGCGTACTCGGGAGCGGACCCGACTGGTTTCGAACCTGGGAGCCTCCGCTCCCGGGTCCAGCACCGATGTCATTGTACCACCAGCCAGCCCCGCATCTCAGTTCTAAGAGGACGTCCTTCAATCCTGAAGTCGTGCCCTCTTGTCCTAGAAACCCCTACCATGGGAAATAACTTTGCCATACCTAATCTGTTCAGGCCTTTTAACATTCAGAATGTTTCTATGAGATCCCCCCTCACTCTCCTGAACTCCAGGAAATACAGCACAAGAGCTGCTAGATGTTTCTCATTCGGTAACCCTTTCATTCCTGGAATCATTCTCCTGAATCTTCTCTGAACCCTTTCTAAATATATCCTTTCTAAAATAAGGAGCGCAAAATTGCACACTATATTCCAAGTGTGGTCTCATGAATGCCTTATAGAGCTTCAACATCACATCTCTGCTCTTAAATTCTATACCTCTAGAAATGAATGCCAATATTGCATTCACCTTCTAAACAACCGACTCAACCTGGAGGTTAACCTTCAGGGTATCTTGCACAAGGACTCCCGAGTCCCTTTGCATATCTGCATTTTGAATTCTCTCCTATTCTCTTGTAATCTGTGGTCCACATCCTAGCTACTATTGGGAGGCCTGTATATACCCTTGCATTTTCTTAACTCAACCCACAAGGATTCAACATCTTCCATTCCTATGTCACATCTTTCTACTGATTTGATGCCATTCTTTGCCAGCAGAGACACGCCACCCCCTCTGCCTACCTTCCAGTCACTCTGATGTAACGTGTAACCTTGGACATTCAGCTCCCAACTACAACCATCCTTCAGCCACGATTCAGTGATGGTCACAACATCATACCTGGCAATTTGTAATTATGCAACAAGATCATCCACCTTACTTCTTATCCTCCATGCAGTGAAATACAACACTTTGAGTACTGCATTTGCTACCCTTTTTGATTTTTCATCCCTAATGCACTGATACTCACCCTGCTGGCTCCAGTATGTCCAATCATCTGCCTGCCCTTCCTGACAGTCTGACTGCAGGCTATCTTTGCCTTTTTACCATCCATCCTACCCTGAGACCCCTCACTCCAGTTCCCACTCCCCTACCAAATTAGTTTAAACCCTCCCCAACAGCTCTCACAAACCTGCCTGTGAGAATATTGATTCCCCTCAGGTCCAGGTGCCCCTTGTCAGTTTTGAACAGGTCATACCTCCCCCAGAAGAGATCCCAATGATCCAAGAACCTGAAGCCCTGCCCCCTGCACCAGTTTCTCAGCCATGCATTAATTTGCCAAATCATCCTGTTTCTACCCTCACTGGCGCGTGGTACAGGCAGCAATCGAGAAATTATTTCTCAACTTTCTACCTAGCTCTCTAAGTTCTCTGTTCAGGACCTCTTTTCACTGTGCTAACTGCCTATTTACATTTCCATTTCTCATGACAGACTCCCAGCTAATCACCTCCTGCAACGTTGGGGTGACTACTTTCCAGTAATTCTGATCAATTATATCCTCACTCTCCTCTACCATCCAAAGGTCATCCAGCTGCTGCTCCAGATCCCGAATATGGTCTTCAGGGAGCTGGAGCCGGATGCACTTCACATAGATGGTGTTCACTGGGAAACTCTGGTCTCCCAGGACTCCAACATCTGGCATGAAGAACACACAACAGGCATTTACAGCACGAGGTACAGTAAGAGAAAAAAAAGTGAACTTTAACAGAAGCTTACCCAGAGTAATGCCTCTTTTAACAATGAAGCCTCCTTTGAGCCAAAGCCTGATCCTCCTACTCTCACCACTGACCTAATCCCAACGATGATCGCCCCAACAATGGCCGCTCCACTTGTCCCTTTTGTACTTTTAAACAAGTGTCGCAAACCTGCTGGAAACCTCGTCACCGAGGCCTGCTCATGCCTCTGATTGGGTTGTCGGAATTGAAGTTAATTCTGGCACCAACCCCATCTGTCGGGAAGCATCGCTGTCACATGGTCAGCTGGAGATGTCAAATCCCTGAACAGACCGACCCAGGGGCAACATACAACCAATACACGCCACTGTTATGTGAACCACTGCGTCCTGATCCCATTCACACTGGACAAATACGCCAATGCACGAGTTTGAATCTGAACACAGTCGCTATGGTATTAACATTCAATGAATGACATTAAAGGGGATAAAATCTGGTATCACTGTGGTGACAGGGATTGTCAGAAAAATACACCAGTCCTTCGTGCCACTCACCGTGTCTGACCTGTCCGTGACCGCAGTCTGATTGACTCAGCCCTGCCCCCTGCTGGACTCGCGAGTCTCACTGTTGTTATCAAACCACCACATTGAAGCATCGTCAGACTGAGCCCGGAAACACCGATCAGCATTGACTTCGGTGAATGATGGGAGAAGGTAATGTAACCACCTGGCAAATTTCCCTCACACACATGTACAAGCACGATTGATAGATTGTAGTCAGAGCTTCAGCATTGCACAGCATTACACACACACACACACACGCACACAACAGTGATAAATACCCAGACGCACCAGCAGACTGGGACACATCGTCATTTACATTCAAGAGTGAAATCTGCCACCTTTATCCAATCTGCCTGTTTTTGTGGCACTGAACTGATGTCACACCAACAGTTCACAGACAGACTCCAGGGTGAGATTCCTCAGGAGGGTGATCTGGGAAGGGGTTTGGTAGAAGTTGAACCCATGGCCCAACTCATCCATCAGGGCTAAGATGTCTTCTTGAGTAAGTCCCATTTCCGTGTGTTTGTCCCATATCCCTCTAGCCATTTCCTATCCGTGTACCTGTCTAAATTTATTTTAAAATATTTTAATTATACCATGGACCATAAGACTAAGATATAAGAGCAGAATTAGGCCATTTGGCCCATCGAATCTGCTCCGCCATTTCAGCATAGCTGATCCAATTTTCCTCTCGACCCCAATCTCCTGCCATCTCCCCACATCCCTTCATGCCCTGACCAATCAAGAATCTATCAACCTCTGCCTTAAATATACATAAAGACTTGGCCTCCACAGCAGTTTGCAGCAAAGAATTCAACAGATTCACCACTCTCTGGCTACAGAAATTCCTCCACATCTCCGTCCTAAAAGAATGCTTCCCCATTTTGAGATTGTGTCCTCTGGTCTTAGACTCTCTCACCATAGGAAACATCCTCTCCATATGCACTCTATCAAAGCCTTTAACCATTCGATAGGTTTCAATGAGATCAGCCCTCATTCTTCTGAATTCCAGTGAATACAGGCCCAGAGTCATCAAACGCTGCTCATATGACAAGCCATTCAACCTCGAATCATTTTCATGAACCTCCTTTGCACACTCTCCAGTTTTAGCTCATCCTCTCCAAGATAAAGGGCCCAAACCTGCTCACAATACTACAAATGAGGCCTCTCCAGTGCTTTGTAAAGTTTCAAACTTACATCCTTGCTTTAATGTTCTAGTCTTCTTGAAATGAATCCCAACATCACATTTACCTTCCTCACCACAGACTAAATCTGCAAATCAACATTTAGGCAATCCTGCACAAGGACTCCCAAGTCCCTTGGCACCTCAGTTTTTTATATTTTCTCTCCATTTAGAAAATAGTCAAGCCTTGCATTTCTTCTACCAAAGTGCATGACCCACACTTCCCGGCATTGTATTCCATCTGCCATTTCTTTGCCCATTCTCCAAAACTGTCTAAGTCCTTCTGCAGCTTCTCTACTTCCTCAAAAGTACCTGCCCTTCCATCTATCTACATATCGTCTGCAAACTTTTTAACAAAGCCATTAATTTTCTCATCCAAATAATTGACATACAATGTAAAAAGAATCAGTCCCAACACAGACCCCTGTGGAACACCACTAGCCACCGGCAGCCAGCCAGAAAAGGCTCCCTTTATTCCCAATCTTTGCCTCCTGCCAATCAGCCACTGCTTTGTCTCTGCTAGGATCTTTCCTGTAATACCGTGGGCTCGTAGCTTGTTAAGTAGCCTCATGTGTGGCACCTTGTCAAAGGCCTTCTGAAAATCCAAGTACACAACATCAACTGATTCTCCTTTGTTTATCTGGCTTGTTATTTCTTCAAAGAATTCCAACCGATTTGTCAGGCAAGATTTTCCCTTGAGGAAACCGTGCTGACTACGGCCTATTTTATCATGTGCCTCCAAGTACCCTGACAAGTCCGCGTTGATAATCAACTTCAACATCTTCCCAGCCACTGTCAGACTAACTGGCCCAGAGTTTCCTTTATTCTGCCTCTCTCTTCTTGAACAGTGGAGAGACATTTGCAACTTTCCAGTCTTCCAGAACCATTCCAGAATCTAGTGATTCTTGAAGGATCATTACGAATGCCTCCACGATCTCTTCAGCCAGCTCTTTCAGAACTCTGGCATGTACACCATCTGGTCCAGGTGACAGCTACCTTAATATCTTTCAGTTTCCCAAGAATCTGTTCTCTAGTAATGCTAACTTCACGCACGGCATGCCACCTGACACCTGTAACTTCCACCATACTGCTAGTCTCTTCCACAGTGAAGACTGATGCAAAATACGTCTTCAGTTCATCCCCTCTTTCATTGTCCCCCATTGCCACCTCTCCAGCATTGTTTTCCAGCAGTCCGATATCCACTCTTGCCTCTCTCTAATCCAGAAATTAGCATCTCCCGGGTACTAATTTCTGGATTGCTGCCTGTGCCACGCGCCAGGGAGGGCAGAAACAGGATGATTTGGCAGATAAATGTGTGGCTGAGAAGCTGGTGCATGGACAGGGCTTCAGGTTCTTGGATCATTGGGATCCTCCTGGGGGAGGTGTGACATGTTCAAAAGTGACGGGTTGCACCTGAACCTGAGGGGACCAATATTCTCGTGGGCAGGTTTGTAGGGGAGGGTTTAAACTAATTTGGTAGTGGGGGGAGGGGGCCGGAGTGAAGGGACTCAGGATAGGACGGATGGTAAAAATGTAAAGACAGCGTGCAGTCAGACTGTCAGGAAGGGCAGGCAGGTGATGGGACTCAGTTGCAACCAACAGGCTGAGTATCAAAACGTTAGGGATGCAGAATCAGAAAGAATAGCAAATACGGCCCTCAAGGTGTTGTACCTAAATGCACGTAGTATAAGAAATAAAGTGGATGATCTTGTTGCATGATTACAAATTGCCAGGTAAGATAGACAGAGACAGAGATGTAGAATAGTACAGCACAGTACAGGCCCTTCGGCCCACTATGTTGTGCCGACCCTCAAACCCTGCCTCCCGTATAACCCCCCCACCTTAAATTCCTCCATATACCTGTCTAGTAGTCTCTTAAATTTCACTAGTGTATCTGCCTCCACCACTGACTCAGGCAGTGCATTCCACGCACCAACCACTCTCTGAGTAAGAAACCTTCCTCTAATATCCCCCTTCAACTTCCCACCCCTTACCTTAAAGCCATGTCCTCTTGTATTGAGCAGTGGTGCCCCGGGGAAGAGGCACTGGCTATCCACTCTATATATTCCTCTTAATATCTTGTACACCTCTATCATGTCTCCTCTCATCCTCCTTCTCTCCAAAGAGTAAAGCCCTAGCTCCCTTAAACTCTGATCATAATCCATACTCTCTGAACCAGGCAGCATCCTGGTAAATCTCCTCTGTACCCTTTCCAATGCTTCCACATCCTTCCTATAGTGAGGCGACCTGAACTGGACACAGTACTCCAAGTGCGGCTTAACCAGAGTTTTATAGAGCTAGTCATAGTCATAGTCATACTTTATTGATCCCAGGGGGAAATTGGTTAAATCATTACCTCGCGACTCTTAAACTCTATCCCTCGACTTATGAAAGCTAACACCCCATAAGCTTTCTTAACTACCCTATCCACTTGTGAGGCAACTTTCAGGGATCTATGTACATGTACCCCCAGATCCCTCTGCTCCTCCACACTACCAAGTATCCTGCCATTTACTTTGTACTCTGCCTTGGAGTTTGTCCTTCCAAAGTGTACCACCTCACACTTCTCCGGGTTGAACTCCATCTGCCACTTCTCAGCCTACTTCTGCATCCTATCAATGTCTCTCTGCAATCTTTGACAATCCTTTACACTATCTACAATACCACCAACCTTTGTGTCGTCTGCAAACTTGCCAACCCACCCTTCTAC
Source organism: Mobula birostris (assembly GCF_030028105.1). Classification (NCBI taxonomy): domain Eukaryota; kingdom Metazoa; phylum Chordata; class Chondrichthyes; order Myliobatiformes; family Myliobatidae; genus Mobula; species Mobula birostris. The sequence continues at coordinate 202,721,118 of NC_092374.1, forward strand.
CCTCACATCCAGGTCGTTAATAAAAATCACAAAAAGTAGAGGTCCCAGAACAGATCCTTGTGGGACACCACTAGTCACAACCCTCCAATCTGAATGTACTCCCTCCACCACGACCGTCTGCCTTCTGCAGGCAAGCCAATTCTGAATCCACCTGGCCAGACTTCCTTGGATCCCATGCCTTCTGACTTTCTGAATAAGCCTACCATGTGGAACCTTGTCAAAATTGATCACATCCACTGCACTACCCTCATCTATATGCCTATTCACCACCTTAAAGAACTCTATCAGGCTTGTTAGACACGATCTGCCCTTCACAAAGCCATGCTGACTGTCTCTGATCAGAGCATGATTCTCTGGATGCCCATAGATCCTATCACTAAGAATCTTTTCCAACAGCTTTCCCACCACAGACGTAAAGCTCACTGGTCTATAATTACCCAGACTATTCTGACTAACCATTCCCGTGGACAACGAGGACATAAAGATCCTAGCCAGAGGCTCAGCTCAGCAATCTCTTCCCTCGCCTTGTGGAGCAGCCTGGGGAATATTCCGTCAGGTCCTGGGGACTTATCCGTCCTAATGTATTTTAACAACTCCAACACCTCCTCTCCCTTAATACTCAAATGGTAAAATTGTACAACCATGGCTGACAAGGGAAGTCAAAGCTATTGTAAAAGCAAAAGAAAGAGCATACAACGAACAAAAAATTAGTGGGATGATAGCAGATTGGGAAGTTTTTAAAAACTTACAGTGAGCAACTAAAAAATCATTGGAAGGGAAAAAATGAAATATGAAAGCAAACAGGCAAATAATATCAAAGTGGATGGTAAAATTTTTTTCAAGTATGTTAAAAATAAAAGAAAAATGAGAGTGGATATAGGACCACTAGAAAATGAGGCAGGAGAAATCATAACAGGGGAGAAGGAGATGGCTGATGAATTAAATGAGTATTTTGCATCAGTCTTCACTGTGGAAGACACTAACAGTACGCTTGATGTTGTAGTGTGTGAAGGAAGAGAGGTGGGTGCAGTTACTGTTACAAGACAGAAGGTGCTCAAAAAGCTGAAAGACCTAAAGGTTCATTAGTCACCTGGACCAGAGGAACTGCACCCTAGGGTTCTGGAAGAGGCAGCATTAGAGATTGTGGGGGCATTTCAAAAATGATTGGACTCTGGCATGGTGTCAGAGGACTGGAAAATTGCAAATGTCTCTCCACTCTTTCAGAAAGGAGGAAGGCAGCAGAAAGGAAATTATAGACCAGTTAGGCTGACCTCAGTGGTTGGGAAGATGTTTTAGTCAATTGTTAAGGATAAGGTGTTGGAGTATGTGGTGACACAGCACAGGACAGTATAAAGTCAGCATGGTTTCCTTCAGGGAAAATCCTGCCTGACAAACCTGTTGGAATTCTTTGAGGAGATTACAAGTAGGATAGACAATGGGTCTGCAGTGGATGTTGTATATTTGGACATTCAGAAGGCCTTTGACAAGGTGCCACACATGAGGCTGCTTACCAAGTTAAGAGCCTGTGGTATTACAGGAAAGTCACTAACATAGTTAGGCATTGGCTGATTGGTAGTAGGCAGTGAGTGGGAATAAAAGGATCCTTTTCTGGTTGGCTGCCAGTGACTAGGGGTGTTCTGCAGGGGTCGGTGTTGGGACCACTTGTTTTTATGCTGTGTATAAATGATTTAGATGATGGAATAGATGGCTTTTTGTCAAGTTTGCAGGTGATAAAAAGATTGATGGATGGGCAGGTTGTGTTGAGGAAACAGGTAGGATGCAGAAGGACTTTGGCAGATTAGGAGTATGGGCAAGAAAGGAGCAAATGAAATACAATGTTGGAAAATGCATGGTCATGCACATTGGTAGTAGAAATAAATGTGCAGACTATTTTCTAAATGGGGAGAAAATCCAAAAATCTGAGATGCACAGGGACTTGGGAGTCCTTGTGCAGAACACCCTAAAGGTTAACTTCTAGGTCCAGTCGGTGGTGAGGAAGGCAAATGCCATGTTAGCATTCATTTCAAGAGGTCTAGAATACAAGAGCAGGGATGTGATGCTGAGGCTTTATAAAGCAGTGGTGAGGCCTCACCTTGAATATTGTGAACAGTTTTGGGCTCCTCATCTGAGAAAGATGTGCTGGCATTGGAGAGGGTCCAGAGGAGGTTCACAAGGGTAATTCCAGGAATGAAAGGGTTATCATACAAGGAACATTTCATGGCTCTGGGTCTGCACTCACTGAAATTCAGACGGATGAGAGGGGATCTCATTGAAACCTTTCGAGTGTGGAAACGCCGAGACAGAGTGGATGTGGAAAGGACGTTTCCCATGGTGGGAGAGTCCAGGACAAGAAGGCACAGCCTCAGGATAGAGGGGCGCCCTTTCGAAACAGAGATGAGGAGAAATTTCTTTAGCCAAAGGGTGGTGAGTTTGTTCAATTTGTTGCCACATGCAGCTGTGGAGGCCAGGTCACTGGGTGTATTTAAGGCAGAGGCTGATAGGTTCTTGAATGGACATGGTTTCAAAGGTCATGGGGAGAAGGCTGGAAACTGGGCTTGAGGAGGAGATAAAAAAAGGATCAGCCATGATTGAATGGTGGAGCAGAGTTGATGGGCAGATGGCCTAATTCTGCTCCTATGTCTTATGGTCTTTTAAACTTTATATATCTGAAGAAACTTTTGTTATCCTTTTTTTATACTGTATTTTCAAAATTTTCAAAACAAAACAATGATATCAACAAGAACATACCAGTTCAAACAAGTGTAAAAATGAAATAAGCAAAAAAAAGGGACATTACATTAGAGGGATGCCTATTGTACAAAGTGCTCAAAAATACGAAACATTAAATCTCAAATGAGAGCCGTGAGAAATCAGCTGGGGGGCAATGGTTCAGGTAGGCAAGAAATGGACCCCAGATAGCCGAAAATTTTATAGCTGAATTGGTTCTCAAGAACTAAGTTTCTCCATCTGTATGACTGAGGTCATGTCAGCCATCCATCTCCGAAAGGAAGGGGGAGAGGGTGAGTTACCCTTTTTAATATTATTGGCTAACATAATTTTCTATTCCCTCCTTACCTTCTTAATGACTTTTTTAGTTGCCTTTTAAAAACTCCCTAATCCTTTAACTTCCCACTACTTTTTGCTCTGTTTTATGCCCTCTCTTTGGCTTTTATGCTGGCTTTGACTTCTCTTGTTAGCCACATCTTGCCTTTAGAGTACTTCTTCTGTGGGACGTAGAAACAAAAAGACATAGAAAACCTACAGCACAATACAGGCCCTTCGGCCCACAAAGCTGTGCCGAACATGTCCTTACCTTAGAACTACCTAGGTTTACCCATAGCCCTCTATATTTCTAAACTCCATGTATCCAACCAGGAGTCTCTAAAAAGACCCTATCATTGTCACCTCCACCACCGCCGCCAGCAGCCCATTCCATGCACTCACCGCTCTCTGCATATAAAAAACCAACCCGACATCTCCTCTGTATCTCCTTCCAAGCACCTTAAAACTAGGCCGTCTGGTACGAGCCATTTCAGCCCTGGGAAGAAGCCTCTGACTATCCACACGATCCTCTCATTATCTTGTACACCTCTATCAGGTCACCTCTCATCCTTCATTGCTCCAAGGAGAAAAGGCCGAGTTCACTTAACCTGTTCTCATAAGGCATGCTCCCCAATCCAGGCAACATCCTTTTAAATCTCCTCTGCACCCTTTCTAAGATTTCCACGAACTTCTTGTAGTGAGGCGACCAGAATTGAGCACAATACTCCAAGTGGGGTCTGACCAGGGTCCTATATAACTGCGACATTATCTTTCAGCTCCTACACTCAATCCCACCATTCACTTTACTCTTATCTAGGTTGAATTCCATCTGCCACTTCTCAGCCCAGTTCTGCATCCTATCAATGTCCCACTGTAACCTCTGACAGGCCTCCACACTATCCACAACACTCTATCCTTTATGTCATCAGCAAATTTACTAACCCATCTCTCCACTTCCTTATCCAGGTCATTTATAAAAATCACAAAAAGTAGGGGTCCCAGAACAGATCCCTGAGGCACAGCACTGGTCCCCGACCTCCATGCGGAATACGACCCGTCCACAACTACAAGTAGATGAACTACAAGTTCAGCTACTTTGTTCCGTATACTGTGTGCATTCAGATACAACACCTTCAGACCTTTTTCAATTTTGTCCGCTTTTTACGTTGCAAATCATTCTGTTGAATACAACTTTGCCCTATCAACAGCCTCTCCTCATGACACACTGCCTCTGTTTGTAAACCAGCTCCCTCATCTTCAACATTATAATCCACCTTTCCTACGATACTTCTTGCTTTGAAATATACACAGCTCAGGACACTAGTTGCACCATGCTCAACCTTTTGATTCCTAACTTTGTCTGAGGTCTTACCTCCACAACATCTCGACTAACTGTTCTGTCACTCTGGTTCCCATCCCCCTACAACTCCAGTTTATACTCCACCGTGCAGCATTAACAAACCTTCCCACCAGGATATTAGTCCCCTCCAGCTCAGGTGCAAACTGTCCCTTCTGTACAGGTCCCACCTTCCCTGGAAGGAGCCCAATGATCCAAAATTCTTACGCCCTCCCTCCTACACCAACTCCTTAGTCACATATTAAACTGTATAATCTTGCTTGTTCTGGCCTCACCAGCACGTGGCACGGAGAGCAATCCTGAGATCACAACCCTGGAGGTCCTGCCCTTTAACTCAGCACCTAACGCCTTAAACTCCCTTTGCAGAACCTCGTCACTCATCCTACCCATGTCATTGGTACCAATATGGACCACGACTTCTGGCTGTTCACCCTCACACTTAACAATGCTGAGGACTCAATCCGAGATATCCCAGACCCTGGCACCTGGGAGGCAACATCCCATCTGGGAATGAGTCTCCTGTCCTCTTCCCCAACTAACAAATCCCCTGTCACCACAGCATGCCTCTTCTCTCCCTTCCCTTCTGAGTCACAGAGGCAGACTCAGTACCAGGGACCCGACCAGTGTGATTTTCCTCTGTTAGGTCATCTCCCCCAGACAGTATCCTGTTGTTGAGTGGGATGGCCACAGGGGTACTCTGCACTGGCTCCCTAAACCCTTTCCCCTTCCTGACTGTCACCCAGTTTCCGTGTCCTGCACCTTGTTGTAATCACCTCTCTGTACGTCCTGTCTCTCATCCCTTCAGCCTCCGAATGATCCAGAGTTCATCCAGTTCCAGCTACAACTCCTTAACATGGTTTGTTAGAAGCTGCAGCTGGATGTACATCTCACAGTTGTAGTCCTCCGGGACATTGGAGGTCTCCCTGCCTTCCCACATCCCGCAAGAGGAGCATTTGACTATCCTGCCTGGCATCTCTACCGTCCTGGCTGAGCAGATAAAAAGAAGAGAGGGGAAAAAAAAGAGATTTTCTTTCCTTTGCTTTTTCTGTGCGAAGTCTCTTTTTACTGAAGCCTCGAAGAGCTGAAGCCTCAAGATCACCACTCTGACGATGTCCACTCAGCTGATGGCTGCTGTGTTTGCCCGTCTTCCTTTAATTTGCTCTTCCTAATCAACCCCAGATGCCGATTGGTCACTTGTTGCCCTGCAGCCCCCTTAAAAAACCTTCCCCTCTCACCTTCCCTCTCTGCCCTCTGGTTTTGGACTCCCCCTTTCTGGGAAAAAGACCATGACCTTACGTCTGCCCCTGATTTTATATTCCTCGGTAAGGGGTCATCCCTCAACAACCATCGCTCCAGGGAAATGTCCCCAGCTTATCCAGTCTCTCCCAAGCCCTCCAGCCATTGTTACGGCCTCCTGAAGTTTCTTGACAAGTGTAATGACATCTTCCCACAGTCGGGGACCCAGAAACGCACACAATACTCCAAGTGTGGTCTATCATATCCATCAAAGGCCTTGGTGAAGATTATGTGGACAATGTCTACTACTCTGTCCTGGTCAATCCTCTCTGTCACCTCTTCAACAAACTGGAATTTGTCAGACATGATTTTCCATGCACAACGCCGTGCTGACTGTCCCTGACCTGTCCTTGTCTTTCCAAATGCAGCAGGCAGGATGCAGGGAGGATGTTTCCCCTGTCTGAGGAGTCGAGGGTCAGGGGTCACTGTCTCAGGATGGGGTGGACCCTCAGAGGATTGTGTGTCTAGAATGCTCTGCACTGGAGGCTGTGGGGTCTCAGACATTCAGTTCATTTAAAGTCACAAAGTCATCGTTGTAGAGTATTGAAATGGGCCCTTTGGCCCGTCATCTCTGTTCTGACCTATTTACCCATCCACACTCACCTCATTGGCCGGTATGAGACCAGTCTCCTTCTGTGCCTTGTCTATTGAAGTGTCTGTCTGAGTGTCTCGTAAACACAGTGATTGTATCTGATTCCATCACCTCCTCTGGCAGCAAGTTCCAACATCAACCACTCACTGTTCAAATAAACTCACCTTTAAACTCCTTCCACCCTCCTCAGACCTGTGACCTCTTGTATTTGATCCCCCTCCTGTGGGAAGAAGATTTCAACCATCTGCTCAATCTACACCCCTCCTAACCTTATATGTTTCTGTCAGATCAACCCCCCCCCCAGTCCATTTACCTGCATTTTGCCTGTATCCTGATAAACCTTCCCTGTCACCATTTCTCAACTCCTCTTCTGTGCCAGTTCCATGGGGCCCTCAATTCCCCCGTGTTACAGAAAATGATCGACCTCATTTTCCACCACATTACAGAAACAAGTGTGCTGCAGGTCCTGAAATGCAGAAATGTAGATAAATCCCCAGGTCCTGATAAAATGTATCCCAGGACATTGTGGGAAGCTCAGGAGGAAAGTATGGAGCCCATTTTGGAGATATGTGTGTCATCGATAGCTAAGGGTGAGGGGCCAGGAGACTGGAGGGAGACCAGTGTTGAACATTTATTGAAGATCGGCTGTAGGGAAAAGCCTGGGAAGTACAGACCGGTGAGCCTAACGTCAGTGGTGGGTACATTAATGGAGGGGATTCTGAGAGACAGGATCTACATTCATTTGGAAAAGCGAGGACTAATCAGGGATACCCAGCTTGGTTTTCTGCATGGACAGTACGGTAGCATAGTGGTTAGCACAACACTTTACAGTACCAGTGACCCGGGTTCATGTCCCGTCACTGCCTGTAAGGAGTTTGTACGTTCCCCATGACCACGTGGGTTTCTTCCAGGTGCTCCGGTTTCACAGTCCAAACCTGTACCAGTTGGCAGGTTAATTGGTCATTGTAACTTGTCCCATGGTCAGACTCGGATTAGATCAGGGGTTGCTGGGTGGTGGGGGTCATTGTAACTTGTCCCATGGTGAGGCTCGGATTAAATCAGGGGTTGCGGGTGGTGGGGGTCAAAGGGCCGGAAGGGCCTATTCCGTGCTGTATCTCAATAAATAAATTACAGCTGATGAAAGTGCAGTAGACATCGTCTCCATGGAGTTTAGCGAGGGATTTGACAGGTAGCAGAGAGTTAGATCACATGGGGTACAGTACGATCTGGAATAGGATACAGAATTGTCTGGGTGGAGTCCTGTGACCAGCGGTTGTGCTGCAGGGATCGGTGCTGGGTCCACTGTTTTTTTATCATTCTTATGAATGATTTGGAGAGGATGTAGGTGACATGTTTAAAAACGCAAACACAAGGAAATCTGCAGATGCTGGAAATTCAAGCAACACACGCAAAAAATGCTGGTGAATGCAGCAGGCCAGGCAGCATCTACAGGAAGAGGTACAGTCGACGTTTTGGGCTGGGACCCTTCGTCAGGACTAACTGAAAGAAGAGATAGTGAAAGAAGAGATAGTGAGAGATTTGAAAGTAGGACGGAGAGGGGAAGATCCGAAATGATAGGAGAAGACAGGCGGGCAGGGGTGAATCTCAGAGCTGGAAAGTTGATTGGCAGAAGGGATACCAGACTGGAGAAGGGAGAGGATCATGGGACGGGAAGCCTGGACAGAAGCGGGGAGGGGAGCCCGGAGGGTGGACAGCAGGCAAGGAGTTATAGTGAGATGGGCAGAGGGAGAAAAGAGAAAGAGAGAAAAAAGGGGGGAAAACAAAAAATATTAAATAAATAAATAAGGGATGGGTTGTGAAGGGGAGGAGGGGCATTTATGGAAGTTAGAGAAGTCAGTATTCATGCCATTAGGTTGGACAGTGAAGAGGTTATTTATTTATTTAGATACAGTGTGAAACAGGCCATCCTAGACCAATGACCTGCTTCACCCAGCACCCCAACTATTTAAAACTAGCCTAATCATGGGGCAATGTACAATGACCATTTAACCTACAAACCACTATGTCTTTGTACGGGCGTCACAGAGTGATAGAAACTAACAGCACAGGCCCTTCAGCCCACCTGGTCTGTACCGAAACATTTAAACTACCTGCTCCCATCAACCTCCACTGGGACCATCGTCCTCCAACTCCTACCATCCATGTACCTGTCCAAACTTCTCTTAAATGTTTAAATCGAGCTTGCACTGGCAGCTTGTTCACACTCTCACAACCCTCTGAATGAAACAGTTTCCCCTCATGTTCCCCTTAAACTTTTCATCTTTCACCTTTAACCCATGACCTCTGGTTGTAATCCTACACAACCTCCGTGGAAAAAGCCTGCTTGCATTTACCCTATCTATACCCCTCATAATTTTGTATACCCCTACCAAATCTCCCCTCAGTCTTCTATGTTACAGGAATAAAGTCCTAATCTATTCAATCTTTCCTTAGGACTAGGTCCTCCAGTCCCAGATACGTCCCTGTAAATTTTCTCTGTGCTCTTTCGATCTTGTTTACATCTTTCCTGTAGGTACGTGACCGAAACTGTACACAATATTCCAAATTAGGCCTCACCAGGTCTCAACGTAACATCCCATCACCTGTATTCAATGCTTTGATTTATGAAGGCCAATATGACAAAAGCTCCTTTTTACCCTATCTACCTGTAGCACCACTTTCGATGTATTATGGACCTGTGTTCCCAGATCTGCTGTAGAACAGAGTCCTCAGTGCCCGACCATTCACTGTGTAAGACCTACACTGGGGTCCTACAGAAGTGCAACAGCTCACACTTGTCTGCATTGAATTCCAGCTGCCACTTTTCAGCCCATTTTTCCAGCTGCTCCAGACCCCACTGCAAGTAATGATGGTCTTCCTCGCTGTCCACTCCTCCCCAATCTGAGGGATGAATCGGGAGCACGAGGTAATGGGGAGAACATCCAAATTCCTTCCAGATAGTGTCGGAATTGATCTCTGAACTCCAGAACGTCCCAAGGTGGCATAGTATTGTGTTTTCCGCTACATAACCCTGTTGCTCATGGCTTATCCAAGCTTACAACGAGATCTTGATTAATTGGGTCTCTGGGCCATTGGATGGAAATTGCTTTTCATTCAAAGAGATGTGGGTGTTGCATTTTGAAAGGGAGACCAGGACAGGATTTACACAGGAATCATTGGGGCCCTGGAGAGTGTTGTGGATCAGAGAGACCAGGAGGTGATTGCCTTCATCAGTCAGAATACTGAGTACAGGAGCTGGGACGTCACGTTATGAGTGTACAAGACACTGGGAAGGCCACATTTGGAGCAGAGTAACACACACAAACTGCTGGAGGAAATCAGCAGATCAGGCAGTAGCTATGGATATGAATAAACAGTTGATGTTTTGGGTCAAGGTTTTGTGTGTGTTGCTTTGGATTTCCAGCATCTGCAGATTTTCTTGTCTTTATGATTTGGATCACACTGTCCAGTGCTGATGATCTTTCTACAGGAAGAATGTCATTAAACTGAGAGGGTATGAAACAGATTTACAAGGGTATTACTGGGACTGGAGTGTTTGGGCTGTAAGGAGAGGCTGGATATTCTGGGTTGTTTTCCTGGAGCTCAGGAGGCTGCCAAAGGAAATTGTAGAGCTGGATACAGTTACAATGATTTAAAAGACATCTGGATGGGTACGTGGGTGGGAAAGGGTTAAAGAAATAATGGGCAAATACAGGCAAACACGAGGAACTCTGCAGAATGCTGGAAACTCAAGCAACACACATCAAAGTTGCTGGTGAACTTTGCCTCCAACTTTCACCCTGCCCTCAAGATTACCTGGTCCATTTCCGACACCTCCCTCCCCTTTCTGGATCTTTCTGTCTCTACCTCTGGAGACAACTTTTCTACTGATGTCTACTATAAGCCTACTGACTCTCATAGCTATTTGGACTATTCCTCTTCTCACCCTGTCTCTTGCAAAAATGCCATCCCCTTATCACAATTCCTCCAGCTCCGCCGCATCTGCTCTCAGGATGAGGCTTTTCATTCCAGGACGAGGGAGATGTCCTCCTTTTTTAAAGAAAGGGGCTTCCCTTCCTCCACTATCAACTCTGCTCTAAAACGCATCTCCCCCATTTCACGCACATCTGCTCTCACTCCATCCTCCTGCCACCCCACTAGGAATAGGGTTCCCCTGGTCCTCACCTACCACCCCACCAGCCTCCGGGTCCAACATATTATTCTCCGTAACTTCCACCACCTCCAACAGGATCCCACCACTAAGCACATCTTTCCCTCCCCCCAATTCTGCTTTCTGCAGGGTTCGCTCCCTACGTGACTCCCTTGTACTTTCGTCCCCCCCAGCCCTCCCCACTGATCTCCCTCCTGACACTTATCCTTGTAAGCGGAACAAGTGCTACACGTGCCATTACACTTCCTTCCTTACCACCACTCAGGGCCCCAGACAGTCCTTCCAGGTGAGGTGACAATTCACCTGTGAGTCGGCTGTGGTGATATACTGCGTCCGGTGCTCCTGATGTGGCCTTCTATATATTGGCGAGACCCGGCACAGACTGGGAGATCATTTTGCTGAACACCTACGCTTTGTCCGCCAGAGAAAGCAGGATCTCCCAGTGGCCGCACATTTTAGTTCCACATCCCATTCCCATTGTGACATGTCTATCCATGGCCTCCTCTACTGTAAAGATGAAGCCACACTCAGGTTGGAGGAACAACACCTTATATTCCGTCTAGGTAGCCTCCAACCTGATGGCATGAACATTGACTTCTCAAACTTCCACTAATGCCCCACCTCCCCCTCGTATCTCATCTGTTATTTATATACACACATTCTTTCTCTCACTCTCATTTTTCTCCCTCTGTCCCTCTGACTATACCCCTTGCCTATCCTCTGGGTTTCCCCGAGCCCCCGAGCTTTTCCTTCTCCCTGGGCCTCCTGTCCCATGATCCTCTCATAACCCCTTTGCCAATCACCTGTCCAGCTCTTGGCTTCATCCCTCCTCCTCCTGCCTTCTCCTATCATTTTGGATCTCCCCCTCCCCCTCCCCCTCCCCCTCCCACTTTCAAATCTCTTACTAACTCTTCCTTCAGTTAGTCCTGACGAGGGTCTCGGCCTGAAACGTCGAGTGTACCTCTTCCTAGAGATGCTGCCTGGCCCGCTGCGCTCACCAAATACAGACAAATGGAACTAGTTCATTAAAGTGAGTTGGTCAGCAGGAATGAATTCTGCCTTACCTCCTCTTTGAATGCCTCCGGTGTTTACTCATCCAATCCTTATTGGATCCAGTTGTTGCTCTACCCTTTCCTCATACCCGTTTCCACTGCTATCTCCCGTCTTTCTTTGCAATCTTGAGGAAAGGTCTCGGCTTGAAATCTCCCTTAACACATGCTACTTGATTCGCTGAGATCCTCCAGAATCTTGTGTGTCGATCGGGAAAAATCCGATCTCCATGTAGAGGTAAAACCTCGGGAAGATGCTGGTTGTCCATCCGCTGTGACTGGGTAAAATCCCGGGAAAGGGTCCTGTTGGCCACCCGACTGAGCCTGAGGCCGAGCGGCCTCTCCCCCGGTCCGGGGGCCGCGCTGCCCGAGTCTCCCGGGGACTCTCTAATTCTCTGCTTCTCCCCCCAGTCTCTGTCACCCTGGATGTGGAAACGGCGAGTCCGCGGCTCGAGGTGTCTGAGGATCGGAAGAGTGTGAGATACACCGGGACCCGGAGGGATCTCCCTGACACCGGGAAGAGGTTCACACACTGGCCTTTTGTGCTGGGATCGGAGGGATTCACATCGGGGAGACATTACTGGGAGGTGGAGGTGACGGGGAATCGGTACTGGGGTCTGGGAGTCGCCGCAGAGTCTGTGGAGAGGAAGGGATGGGTCAGACTGAGTCCGGAGACCGGATTCTGGATCATCTGGCGGATTGATGACGTGATGTGGGTTTACACCTCCCCTGAGTCCCGTCTCCCTGCCGGTCCCATCCCCGGGAGGGTGGGAGTTTATCTCCGTTACCAGTCCGGGACAGTTTCATTTTACAACGCGGAGACCAAGTCCCATCTCCACACCTTCACTGGGAATAAATTCACGGAGAGACTTTATCCTTTCTTCGGGCCTTGGCATGAAAACGAGTGGCTGAGAATCTGCTCCGGTTCCGCTCCGGGTCTGTAAACGGGTCGGGTCCGGGACCGGCGTCAGGAATAAGTCAGTGTAAATATAAATGTGCGGAGAGTGAAATAAACACGATGTGAGAATTATCGATCCATTAATTTTAACTCGTTCACCGCATCCGTCAACGGAACAGAAACACTGAGGATTCAGTAGCAGCCGCGGGCGGCGAGTCCTGAGCTCCCCGGCTCCCCCGGATGCTAAAGTCCACCGGGACTGACAGGGTAACTGGGACAAGTGGTGGTGGTGCTGGCTGGGAGAGGGAGGTCAGGGTGAATCTTGGTAACACGGGACGTGTTGTGTTGGTAACACACGAAGTCTCCCAGCGTGTCAGGTAACATCTGTGGAGGGAAATAGACAGGTGATGGGTGGATCCAGGTGAGGGGTAATAGATGAGGGAGGGATGGAAATGTGTCAGAAACTGGGAGGTGAGAGGTGTCAGTGACAAAGCTGAAGATTTTGGAATCTGACAGGAGGGGATACTGGAGCCCAGAATAGAGGGAAGGAGGTGGGGAGGAGTGTGTGGGTGATGGGCAGATGGAGAGGGTGGGGAGGAGGGGAAAAAGATAGGGTGATGGGGCTGGTGGATCAGGAGGAGAGAGACAATAAGTGACAGGGAATGACTACCAGAAGTTTGAGAATTCAATGTTGATGCTGTCAGGTTGACGATCACCCTGACGGAACGTGGGGATCTGTTCCTATAATTTATGAGACAAATAGAGCCGGGATCTCTACGTTAAATCAGATGTTCATTTTGGGACCCAGTTCACACTCAGGAAATGCAGGAAAAACACAGCAGGTTGGTCAGGATCTGTGGAGAGAGGAACAGGCTTCACGTTCCACGTCGGTGACCTCTCCCGGAATTGATTCAAACACTGCCTGCTCTGTTGTGGGTTTCAAATAATTTCTGTTTTGTTTTAGTTCTTCCAGCATCTGATTCAAGAAAAAAATGTGAGTGCAGTGTAATTTCGTCTGGAAGGGGGATGAAGAAGAAGGAATGTGTTCGGAGAGGGGAGTGGACCATTAGAGAAATCGATGCTCAGGTTGGAACTACCCAGAGAGGTACGGTGAAGGTTAGAGAGACGTGGACATGATATTTTGGAGCCAGAAGTGTGGCAATACATGCAGGCTGATCCCAGCACAATCCTCGGGCAGACTGTGTTGGTCATTGGTAGCTCAAGCGAAGCGGCCAGTGTGTGAGTGTGCCAGTGAAGGAGTGGAGCATTGAGGCTTTGACTCGAGAGATTCTGGCAGTTTTGGCAGTTGGTCTGTGCAATCAAGTCAATCAAGATTTGAATAGATCAGCAGTAAGCCGTTAATTAGACAATCAAGATCTGAATAGCTCAGACTCAGCAGAAAGCAGCTGATTGAGCAGTCGAGGTCAGGTGACCAAACACTTTGAAAAGTTCAAACAGATAAATAGAGGGATAGCTCAAGCGAAGCGGCCAGAGCGTGAGTGGGCCAGTGAAGGAGTGGAGCTATGAGGCTTTGACTCGAGAGGCTACGACGAGAAGAGGCGGAGGACAAGCCAGCTCACAGTTAGTTTTTACAATGTCTCCTGAGACGGTGATGTGCCTCTCATGTGAGATGTGGCAGTCTTAGGGGAACGCCCCTCTCCCGCAGAGTCACATCTGCCAGAAGTGCATACGGCTGGGCGATCTGGAAGACCGTGTAAGGAATCTGGAGCAGCAGCTGGATGACCTTCGACTCATAAGGGAGAATGAGGCAGTCATAGATGAGAGCTACAGGGAGGTAGTCACCTAGGCTGTCGGAAGCAGGTCGTTGGGTGACAGTCAGAGGGGTGAAAGCGAAGGTGAGCAGACAGGTAGTGCAGAGCACCCCTGTAGCAATTCCCCTGAACAATAAGTTTACAGTCCTGGATACTGTTGGCGGGGACGACCGACCAGGTGTGAGCCACGGTGGCAGGGCCTCCGGCACTGAGTCTGACCCTGTGGTGCAGAAGGGTGGGACGGAGAAGAGGAGAGCTGTCGTCATTGGAGACTCTATAGTCAGGGAAGCAGACAGGAGATTTTGTGGACGTGAGAAGGACACCCGCATGGTTTGTTGCCTCCCGGGTGCCAGGGTCGGGGATGTCTCTGACCGGATGCACGACATCCTGGTACGAGAGGGAAAGCAAGAAGAAGTCATGATACATGTTGGGACCAACGACATAGGCAGGAAGAGGGATGAGGTCCTGAAGTGTGAGTTTCAGGAATTAGGCAGAAGGCTGAAGAACAGGACTTCAAGGGTGACGTTCTCAGGATTGCTGCCAGTGCTACGTGACAGAGATGGTAAGAATTGGAGGAGATGGCAGTTGAATGTGTGGCTGAGGAGCTGGTGCAGGGAGCAGGGTTTTAGATTTTTAGATCATTGGGATCTCTTCTGGGGAAGGTGGGACCTGTACAGATTGGATGGGTTGCACCTGAACTTGAGGGGAGCAATATCCTTGCAGGTAGGTTTGCTAGCATGGTTCGGGAGGGTTTAAACTAATTTGCAAGGGGGATGGGATCCAGAGCGATAGAGCAGTGAAAGAAGTGCATGGAGTAAAGCCAGATCTAACATACAGAGAGGCTTTGAGGAAAGAGAAGCAGAATAAACGGTGTAAAGACAGTAAGGTAGAAGGGCTGAAATGTGTGTACCTCAATGCAAGAAGCATCAGGAACAAAGGTGATGAACTGAGAGCTTGGATACATACATGGAATTATGATGTAGTGGCCATTACAGAGACTTGGCTGGCACCAGGGTAGGAATGGATTCTCAATATTCCCGGATTTCAGTGCTTTAAAAGGGATAGTGAGGGCGGAAAAAGGGGAGGAGGGGTGGCATTACTGGTCAGGGATACTATTACAGCTACAGAAAGGGTGGGTAATGTGGCAGGATCCTCTTTTGAGTCAATATGGGTGGAAGTCAGGAACAGGAAGGGAGCAGTTACTCTACTCTATAGGCCCCCTGGTAGCAGCAGAGATACAGAGGAGCAGATTGGGAGGCAGATTTTGGAAAGGTGCGAAAATAACAGGGCTATTATCATGGGTGACTTTAACTTCCCTAATATTGATTGGCACCTGATTAGTTCCAAGGGTTTAGATGGGGCAGAGTTTGTTAAGTGTGTCCAGGATGGATTCCTGTCACAGTATGTGGACAGGCCGACCAGGGGGAATGCCATACTAGATCTAGTACTAGGTAATGAACCGGGTCAGGTCACAGATCTCTCAGTGGGTGAGCATCTGGGGGACAGTGACCACCACTCCCTGGCCTTCATAATTATCATGGAAAAGGATAGAATCAAAGAGGACAGGAAAATTTTTAATTGGGGAAGGGCAAATTATGAGGCTATAAGGCTAGAACTTGCGGGTGTGAATTGGGATGATGTTTTTGCAGGGAAATGTACTATGGACATGTGGTCGATGTTTAGAGATCTCTTGCGGGATGTAGGGGATAAATTTGTCCCGGTGAGGAAGATAAAGAATGGTAGGGTGAAGGAACCATGGGTGACAGGTGAGGTGGAAAATCTAGTCAGGAGGAAGAAGGCAGCATACATGAGGTTTAGGAAGCAAGGATCAGATGGGTCTATTGAGGAATATAGGGAAGCAAGAAAGGAGCTTAAGAAGGGGCTAGGAAGAGCAAGAAGGGGGCATGAGAAGGCCTTGGTGAGTAGGGTAAAGGAAAATCCCAAGGCATTCTTCAATTATGTGAAGAGAAAAAGGATGACAGGAGTGAAGGTAGGACCGATTAGAGATAAAGGTGGGAAGATGTGCCTGGAGGCTGTGGAAGTGAGCGAGGTCCTCAATGAATACTCCTCTTTGGTATTCACCAATGAGAGGGAACTTGATGATGGTGAGGTCAATATGAGTGAGGTTGATGTTCTGGAGCATGCTGATATTAATGGAGAGGAGGTGTTGGAGTTTTTAAAATACATTAGGACAGATAAGTCCCCGGGGCCTGACGGAATATTCCCCAGGCTGCTCCACGAGGCGAGAGAAGAGATTGCTGAGCCTCTGGCTAGGATCCTTATGTCCTCGTTGTCCACGGGAATGGTACCAGACGATTGGAGGGAGGCGAATGTTGTTCCCTTGTTCAAAAAAGGTAGTAGGGATAGTCCGGGTAATTATAGACCAGTGAACCTTACGTCTGTGGTGGGAAAGCTGTTGGAAAAAGATTCTTTGAGATAGGATCTTTTGGCATTTAGAGAATCATGGTCTGATTAGGGACAGTCATCATGGCTTTGTGAAGGGCAGATTGTGTCTAACAAGCCTGATAGAGTTCTTTGAGGAGGTGACCAGGCATATAGATGAGGGTAGTACAGTGGATGTGATCTATATGGATTTTAGTAAGGCATTTGACAAGGTTCCACACGGTAGGCTTATTCAGAAAGTTGGAAGGCATGGGATCCAGGGAAGTTTGGCCAGGTGGATTCAGAATTGGCTTGCCTGCAGAAGGCAGAGGGTGGTGGTGGAGGGAGTACATTCAGATTGGAGGATTGTGACTAGTGGTGTCCCACAAGGATCTGTTCTGGGACCTCTACTTTTCATGATTTTTATTAACGACCTAGATGTGGGGGTAGAAGGGTGGGTTGGCAAGTTTGCAGATGACACAATGGTTGGTGGTGTTGTAGATAGTGTAGAGGATTGTCAAAGATTGCAGAGAGACATTGATAGGATGCAGAAGTAGGCTGAGAAGTGGCAGATGGATTTCAACCCGGAGAAGTGTGAGGTGGTACACTTTGGAAGGACAAACTCCAAGGCAGAGTACAAAGTAAATGGCAGGATACTTGGTAGTGTGGAGGAGCAAAGGGATCTCGGGGTACATGTCCACAGATCCCTGAAAGTTGCCTCACAGGTGGATAGGGTAGTTAAGAAAGCTTATGGGGTGTTAGCTTTCATAAGTCGAGGGATAGAGTTTAAGAGCCGCGAAGTAATAATGCAGCTCTATAAAACTCTGGTTAGGCCACACTTGGAGTATTGTGTCCAGTTCTGGTCACCTCACTATAGGAAGGATGTGGAAGCATTGGAAAGGGTACAGAGGAGATTTACCAGGATGCTGCCTGGTTTAGAAAGTATGCATTATGATGAGAGATTAAAGGAGCTAGGGACTTACTCTTTGGAGAGAAGGAGGATGAGAGGTGACATGATAGAGGTGTACAAGATAATAAGAGGAATAGATAGAGTGGATAGCCAGCGCCTCTTCCCCAGGGCACCACTGCTCAATACAAGAGGACATGGCTTTAAGGTAAGGGGTGGGAAGTTCAAGGGGGATATCAGAGGATGGTTTTTTTTACTCGGAGAGTGGTTGGTGTGTGGAATGCACTGCCTGAGTCAGTGGTGGAGTCAGATACACTAGTGAAGTTTAAGAGACTACTAGACAGGTATATGGAGGAATTTAAGGTGGGGGGGTTATATGAGAGGCAGGGTTTTATATTGTGTGCCGAAGGGACTGTACTGTGCTGTACTATTCTATGTTCTATGTTCTAATGGGGATATGTAAATGGTGAAGCCCCCTGTGTGTATTTGTGTGTGGCGGAGACAGAGAGAGAGTCTGAGACTTGCTCCAGGCTCCCCAGGTAGATGCAGGGATGATGTTTCTGGTAACAGGAGTGTCAGGATGAGGAGGCACAGTGAGGGGATGACCATTCAGAGGTGAATAAATGTATTTACCCAGCTCATAATCTAACAGGGCTCTGCACATTTACACATCAACTATGTTGTAACATTCCTGTGAATCTTGTCTGCACACATTCCAGCTGAATGTCATCCTTTCTACAGCTCGGTGACCAGAACTGCACCCAGTACTCTAATTGTGGTCTCACCAATGTCTTGTACATCTGTAACATGACAAACCACCTCATGTACTTAATGCCCCGATCGATGAAGGCCAGCGTACCATACACCTTCTTCACTACACTGTCTACCTGTGTCTCTACTCTCAGGAACTGTGTACTTGTTCCCCTGGGTATTTCTATTCTACAACACTCCCCAGGGCCCTGACATTCACTGTCTACATTCTGTCCTGGTTTTAACTTCTTGAAATGCGTCACTTTGCACATTTTTGTGTTAAATTCTTTCTGCTATTCCTTTGCCCAGATTCCCAGTTGATTGAGGTCCTGTTGTAACTTTGGACAAACTTCACTGTTCACCACATCACCAATTTCAGTTTCTGTGCCTGTTCCTGGGCTGTCCTGTTCTACGTTCGATGTTCCCCGTTTAGAAGAATGAGAGGAGATCTCAGGGAAACACAAAACTCTTTCAGGGCTCAACAGACAGGATGCAGGGAGGACGTCTCCCCTGCCTGAGAAGTTGAGGGTCAGGGGTCACTGTCTCAGGATGGTGTGAACCCTCAGTGACTTCACACGCTCCGGATCTTTTCAATGATTTCAAGTTCCCTGGCCCCAATCATCTTATTTTCACTATGGATGTCCAGTCCCTGTACACCTCCATCCACCAGCAGGAAGGCCTCAAAGCTCTCTGTTTCTTTCTGGACACTCATCCCAACCAGTTCCTTTCCGCCACCACTCTCCTCCTTCCAGTGGAACTTGTCTCACTCGCAATAATTTCTGTAATTTCCACCATTCCAACAGGTTCCCACCAGCAAGCACATCTTTCCATCTCCCCCACTTTCTGCTTTCAGCAGGGATCACTCCCTACATGACTCCCTTGTCCATTTGTCCCTTCCCACTGAACTCCCTCCTGGCACTTCCAGGTGAAGCGACACTTCACCTGTGCGTCAGGTGGGGTCATAGACTGTGTTCGGTGCTCCTGGTGTGGCCTCCTGTATATCAGTGAGACCCGACATAGATTGGGAGTCAGCTTCATCAGGCACCAGAAAAAGCTGGATCCCAGTTGCCACCCGTTTTAATTCCACTGCCTATTCCCATATGTCCACCGAGGGCCTCCTCTACTGTCACGATGAGGCCACACTCAGTTGGAGGAGCAATATCTTATGTTCTGCCTGGGTAGCCTCCAACCTGATGGCATGAACATGGATTTATCGAACTTCCAGTAATGGCCACCCCTCCTTCACCATTCCCCGTGCCCTTTTTCCTCTCTCACTTTATCTCCTTGCCTGCCCATCGCCTCCCTCTGGTGCTCCTCCCACTTTTTTTCCATGGCCTTCTGTTCTTTCCTGTAGGACTCACCCTTCGTTAGTCCTGACGAAGGGTCTCGGCCTGAAACATCGACTGCACCTCTTCCTAGGGATGCTGCCTGGCCTGCTGCGTTCACCAGCAACTTTGATGTGTGTTGCTTTTATTATCACCGGCTTGTGTTAGCTTAGCAGCAGCAGTTCAATGCAATACATAATATAGAAGAACAAAAACTAATAAGTAAATGAATAAGTAAATCAATTGCAGTATATGTATATTCAATAGATTAAAAATCGTGCAAAAACAGCGTTATATTAAAAAAGTGAGGTAGTGTTCACGAGGTCAATGTCCATTTAGGAATCGGATAGCAGAGGGGAAGAAGCTGTTTGCAAATCGCTGAGTCTGTGCCTCCTGCCTGATGGTAACAGTGAGAAAAAGGCATGCCCTGGGTGCTGACCATCCTCAGTAATGGATGCTGCCTTTCTGAGACACCGCTCCTTGAAGATGGCCTCAGTACTCTGTAGGCTAGTACCCAAGATGAAACCGACTATATTTACCACCCTCTGCAGCTTCTTTTGGTCCTGTGCAGTAGCCCTTCATACCAGACAGTGATGCAGCCTGTCAGAATGCTCTGCATGGTACATCTATAGAAGTTTTTGAGTGTATTTGTTGGCATATGAAATCTCTTCAAACTCCTTATGAAGTATAATAAAGTTTGCTACTGTTGTTCAGGAGGATTTAAACTAATGTGGCAGGGGGATTGGAACAAGTGCAGAGAGACAAGGGTGTAAAATGAGGGTAGAAGCAAAAAGTAGTAAGGTGAAAAGTAAAAGTGGCAGGCAAATCCAGGGCAAAAATCAAAAAGGGCCACTTTTCAACATAATTGTTTAAGGGCTAAGAGTGTTGTGAAAACAAGCCTGAAGGCTTTGTGTGTCAATGCAAAGGTGCATTTGTAACAAGGTGGATGAATTGAATGTGCAGATGGTTATTAATGAATATGATATAGTTGGGATCACAGAGACATGACTCCAGGGTGACCAGGGATGGGAGCTCAACATTCAGGGATATTCCATATTCAGGATGGATAGACATGAAAGAAAAGGAGGTGGGTAGCGTTGCTGTTTAGAGAAGAGATTAACGCAATAGAAAGGAAGGACATTAGACGGGAGGATGTGGAATCGATATGGGTAGAGCTGCATAACACTAAGGGGCAGAAAACGCTGGTGGGAGTTGCGTGCAGGCTACCTAACAGCAGTAGTGAGGTTAGGGATGGCATTAAACAGGAAATTAGAAATGCGTGCAATAAAGGAACAGTAGTTATAATGGACGACTTCAATCTACATATAGATTGGGTGAACCAAATTGGTAAGGGTGCTGAGGAGGAAGATTTCTTGGAATGTATGCAAGATGGTTTTCTAAATCAACATGTCGAGGAACCAACTAGAGAGCAGGCCATTCTAGACTGGGTATTGAACAATGAGGAAGGGTTAGTTAGCAATCTTGTTGGGCGAGGCACCTTGGGTAAGAGTGACCATAATATAGTGGAATTCTTCATTAAGATGGAGAGTGACCGAGGTTCTCAATGAATACCTCTCTTCGGTATTCACCAATGACAGGGAACTTGATGATGGTGAGGACAATATGAGTGAGGTTGATATTCTGGAGCATGTTGGTATTAAGGGAGAGGAGGTGTTGGAGTTGTTAAAATACATTAGGACAGATAAGTCCCCGGGGCCTGATGGAATATTCCCCAGGCTGCTCCACCAGGCGAGAGAAAAAATTGCTGAGCCTCTGGCTCAGATCTTTATGTCCTCGTTGTCTACGGGAATGGTACCGGAGGATTGGAGGGAGGCGAATGTTGTCCCTTTGTTCAAGAAAGGTAGTAGGGATAGTCCGGGTAATTATAGACCAGTGAACCTTATGTCTGTGGTGGGAAAGCTGTTGGAAAAGATTCTTAGAGATAGGCTCTATAGGCATTTGGAGAATCATGGTCTGATCAGGGACAGTCAGCATGGCTTTGTGAAGGGCAGATCGTGTCTGACAAGCCTGATAGAGTTCTTTGAGGAGGTGACCAGGCACATAGATGAGGGTAGTGCAGTGGATGTGATTTATATGGATTTTAGTAAGGCATTTGACAAGGTTCCACATGGTAGGCTTATTCAGAAAGTTAGAAGGCATGAGATCCAGGGAAGTTTGGCCAGGTGGATTCAGAATTGGCTTGCCTGCAGAAGGCAGAGGATAGTGGTGGAGTACATTCAGATTGGAGGATTGTGACTAGTGGTGTCCCACAAGGATCTGATCTGGGACCTCTACTTTTTGTGATTTTTATTAACGACCTGGATGTGGGGGTAGAAGGGTGGGTTGGCAAGTTTGCAGACGACACAAAGGTTGGTGGTGTTGTAGATAGTGTAGAGGATTGTCAAAGATTGCAGAGAGACATTGATAGGATGCAGAAGTGGGCTGAGAAGTGGCAGATGGATTTCAACCCAGAGAAGTGTGAGGTGGTACACTTTGGAAGGACAAACTCCAAGGCAGAGTACAAAGTAAATGGCAGGATACTTGGTAGCGTGGAGGAGCAGAGGGATCTCGGGGTACATATCCACAGATCCCTGAAAGTTGCCTCACAGGTGGATAGGGTAGCTAAGAAAGCTTATGGAGTGTTAGCTTTCATAAGTCGAGGGATAGAGTTTAAGAGTCGCGATGTAATGATGCAGCTCTATAAAACTCTGGTTAGGCCACACTTGGAGTATTGTGTCCAGTTCTGGTCACCTCACTATAGGAAGGATGTGGAAGCATTGGAAAGGGTACAGAGGAGATTTACCAGGATGCTGCCTGGTTTAGAGAGAATGCATTATGATCAAAGATTAAAGGAGCTAGGACTTTACTCTTTGGAGAGAAGGAGGATGAGAAGAGACATGATAGAGCTGTAATAAGAGGAATAGATAGAGTGGATAGCCAGCACCTCTTCCCCAGGGCACCACTGCTCAATAGAAGAGGACATGGCTTTAAGGTAAGGGGTGGGAAGTTCAAGGGGGATATTAGAGGAAGGTTTTTTTACTCAGAGAGTGGTTGGTGCGTGGAATGCAGTGCCTGAGTCAGTGGTGGAGGCAGATACACTGGTGAAGTTTAAGGGACTACTAGACAGGTATATGGAGGAATTTAAGGTGGGGGCGTATATGAGAGGCAGGGTTTGAGGGTCGGCACAACATTGTGGGCCGAAGGGCCTGTACTGTGCTGTACTATTCTATGTTCTATGACATAGTTAATTCAGAAACAAAGGTTCTGAACTTAAAGAAGGGTAACTTTGAAGGTATGAGACGTGAATTAGCTAAGATAGACCGGCAAATGATACTTTAAGGGTTGACGGTGAATGTGCAATGGCAACCATTTAAAGATCGCATGGATGAACTACAACAATTGTTCATCCCAGTTTGGCAAAAGAATAAACCAGGGAAGGTAGTGCATCTGTGGCTGACAAGGGAAATTAGGGATCGTATCAATTCCAAAGAAGAAACATACAAATTAGCCAGAAAAAGCTGCACGCCTGAGGACTGGGAGAAATTCAGAATTTAGCAGAGGAGGACAAAGGGCTTCGTTAGGAAAGGGAAAAAAGATTATGAGAGAAAGCCGGCAGGAAACATAAAAACTGACTGTTAAAGTTTTTATAGATATGTGAAAAGTAAAAGATTGGTTAAAACAAATGTAGGTCCCTTACAGTCAGAAACAAGTGAATTGATCATGGGGAACAAGGACATGGCAGACCAATTGAATAACTACTTTGGTTCTGTCTTCACTAAGGAGGACATAAATAGTCTTCTGGAAATAGTAGGGGACTGAGGGTCTAGTGAGATAGAGGAACTGAGGGAAATACATGTTAGTAGGGAAGTGGTGTTAGGTAAATTGAAGGGATTAAAGGCAGATAAATCCCCAGGGCCAGATGGTCTGCAACCCAGAGTGCTTAAGGAAGTAGTCGAAGAAATAGTGGATGCATTAGTGATAATTTTTCAAAACCCTTTATATCCTGGATTAGTTCCTGAGGATTGGAGGGTGGCTAATGTAACCCCACTTTTTAAAAAAGGAGGGAGAGAGAAACCGGGGAATTATAGACCGGTTAGCCTGACATTGGTGGTGGAGAAAATGCTAGAGTCAGTTATCAAAGATTTGATAACGGCACATTTGGAAAGCGGTGAAATCATCGGACAAAGTCAGCATGGTTGCACAGAAGAAGAGAAATTCCCTCCATCAAACAAATCCTGAAATCGTTTAATACCCAAACTATCCCATTCTTTAAAAGATAAGACAATTAAAGATGGTTTTAAAAAACAATTAGAAAAGATGGGACTTGAGAGGGAGAATCTCAGTAAACCAAAATGTTTTCTAAACTGTAGCCAAATCCTCAAAGTATGTTTGACCACCACATTGTCAGTTAGTTTATTTAAAGGTAAAGGAGGTGAGGATCCAAGTAAAGAACTAATGGAAAATTTCAAAACAGAGTTAACTTCCAAAGAAACCCATATAGGGCAATTCTCATGGTTAATGTAATATATCCAGAACATAGTATTTCATATATTACGAGTTCGTATGTCTAAACACAAGTTCTCTCATTTCTAAGCAGATATTTCCCCTTACTGTGATCGATGTACTAATAGAGTGGCCACAATAATTCATATGTTTTGGACATGTCCGAACCTCGATAAATTTTGGAAAGATGCATTTCAAACTTTTTCTGTACTTTTCACTGTTAGTTTTAAGCCCAAACCTTCGACTGCCATGTTTGGTATTGTCGAGGATAGTGCAACATAACTGAATCCATCTAATTTGCGGGTAAACACGCGGACATCTGCAGATGCTGGAAATTCAAGCAACAGACACACAAATGCTCCTGCACGCATGCTGAACTCGTGGACTTCATTAACTTTACCTCCAACTTTCACACTGCCCTCAAGTTTACATAGTCCGTTTCCGACACCTCCCTCCCCTTTCTTAATCTTTCTGTCTCTATCTCTGGAGACAGCTTATCTCCTGATGTCTACTATAAGCCTATGGACTCTCACAGCTAGCCGGACTATTCCTCCTCCCACACTGCCTCTTGCAAAAATGCCATCCCCTTTTCGCAATTCCTCCGTCTCCGCCGCATCTGCTCTCAAGATGAGGCTTTTCACTCCAGGACGAAGGAGATGTCCTCCTTGTTTAAAGAAAGGGGTATCCCTTCCTCCGCCATCAACTCTGCTCTCAAACGCATCTCTCCCATTTTACACACATCTGCTCTCATCCCATCCTTCTGCCACCCCACTAAGAATAGGGCTCCCCTTGTCCTCACCTACCACCCCACCAGCCTGTGGGTCCAACATATAATTCTCCGTAACTTCCGCCACGTCCAACGGGATTCCATCACTAAGCACATCTTTCCCTCCTGCCCTTTCTGCTTTCCGCAGGGATTGTTCCCTACGCGACTCCCTTGTCCATTCGTTCCCCACCGCCCCCCCCCCATCCCTCCCCACCGATCTTCCTCCAGGCACTTATCCTTGCAAGCAAGACAAGTGCTACACATACCCTTGCACTTCCTCCCTCACCACCATTCAGGGCCCCAGACAGTCCTTTCAGGTGAGGCGACACTTCACCTGTGAGTCGGCTGGGGTGATATAATGTGTCCGGTGCTCCCAATGGGGCCTATATATTGGCGAGACCCGATGCAGGCTGGGAGACCGTTTCGCTGAACACCTACGCTCTGTCCGCCAGAGAAAGCAGGCTCTCCCAGTGGCCACACATTTTAATTCCACATCCCATTCCCATTCTGATATGTCTTCCCACGGCCTCCTCTACTGTAAAGATGAAGCCACACTCAGGTTGGAGGAACAACACCTTATATTCCGTCTGGGTAGCCTCCAACCTGATGACATGAACACTGACTTCTGTAACTTCCGTTAATGCCCCACCTCCCCTTCATACCCCATCCCTTATTAATTAATTAAATTGTTTATTTATTTATTATTTTTCCCTCTCTTTTTTTTCTCCCTCTGTCCCTCTTACTATAACTCCTTGCCCATCCTCTGGGTTTTCTCCCCACTCCCCTTTCTTTCTCCCTAGGTCTCCCGTCCCATGAACCTCTCCTTTCTCCAGCCTCGTATCCCTTTTGCCAATCAACTGTCCAGCTCTTACTCCATCCCTCCCCCTCCTGTCTTCTCCTATCATTTCAGATGTCCCCCTCCCCCTTTCAAATCTCTTACTATCTCTTCTTTCAGTTAGTCCTGACGAAGGGTCTCGGCCCGACACGTCGACTGTACCCCTTTCTATAGATGTTGCCCGGCCTGCTGTGTTCACCAGCAATTTTGTGTGTGTACTTTGCGGGTATTGGCCTTTATGTCTCTGATGGCCAGGAGGGCGATCTTGCTCAAGTAGAAGGAGGTCGCCCCGCCCACTCATGTTCAATGGCTATGTGATGTTATGTTATGCCTTGATCTAGAGAAGATTCATTGTTGGATTTCTGATTCTAAACATGATTTCCTAATGTTCTGGGGATCCTTTCTGAATTACTTTCATAATCTTTGAACTGTTATTAAAGTATGGATCTAAGCTATTATTATTATTATTATTATTATATTATATCGTAAGGTATTTCTTTTTTCCTTCTCTTATTTTTACTAACCAGCTCATTTTGGTCTTTGTGGTATGGATTCAGCTGTTTCCCGGCCAGCTGAGTGGCCGTCAGTCGCTCTGAGCTAGGTAGGGATCTGGCTGTTTCCATAGCCAGCGGACTTGTACCTGCGACTCGGAGCAACCCTGAAGCAGAGATGGATCTGTCTGTCGTTCTTTGGTGTTTGTCTCTTCTTGTCTTCACCTCTGTGGGGTAAGTCAGGCCGGTTTGCCGTTGCCCTACAGGGGGATCTGTCTTGTCTTGTCCTTGCCTCCGTGGGGTAAGTCAGGCTGTTCTGCCGTTGCCCTGTGAGGGGGGTCATGTATTGTCTTGTCTTGTCCTCGCCTCCGAGGGGTAAGACAGGCCGTTTTGCCATTGCCCTGCAGGGGGACATGTCTTGTCTTTGCCTCTGTTGGGTAAGTTCGGCCGTTCTGCTGTTACCCCACAGGTGGACCTGTCCCACCTTGGTGTGGAGAGGTTGAGTCCCGGCTTGTCTAAGTATAAGTCCTGGCTCTATGTCTATGTACTGTCCTGTCTCATGTTGTTGTCGTGTTAACAATGAGTCCCGGCTTTTCGAAGGACAAGTCCCGGCTCTATGTTGATGTTCAGTTCCCAGTCGGTCTCTCAGCTCCAGCCTCCGAGTTATCAGCCTCCGCATTTCAAGAACCCAAGCCTCGAAGATCCCGCAGCCAAGCTCCAAGAACCCAAGCCTCGAAGATCCCGCAGCCAAGCTCCAAGAACAGAAGCCTGAAGGCCCCAGCCTGCAGCTGAGCTCACGACCCAAGGCCCCTGCCTGCAACCAAGCTCACGACCCAAGACCCAGCCTCAAGCCATAAGAGCAAATACCCCAGCCTGTCTCCAAGCTCAGGCCTCTAGACCCCAGCCACGTCCTGTCCTGAAGCCATGTCATGTCCTTGCCTAGTTCTGGGATCCGAGGCCGAGGCAAGAGCCACGTTCTGGGTCCTTGTCCAGCCTCGGGCTCGGTTTCGAAGCCTTGTCTCCTCGTCCATGGTTTCTAGTCCTGGTCCCGCTTCTCCCTAGCCCAAGTCTGCATTCTTGTCCCTGCTCCTGGTCTGAATCCTGTCACGTCCCTACTCTAGTCAAGTCCTATTCCTTGTACTTCAGTGTCAGTGTCTCGCATTTGGGTCCGTTCCCAGCACCCCCATTGTGACACTCCACCCCTTCCCTTGGGAAGAAGATACATAAGCCTGAAAGTACATACCATCAGGCTCTAGGACGGTTTCAAATCTTATTGATTCTGCCCCTTTCCAGTCCTGATGAACGTTCATGGCCTGAATCGTCAGCTGTTTATTCCCCTCCATAGATGCTGCCTGACCTGATAAGTTCCTGCAACATTTCCTGTGTTTAACTTGACTTCAATCCTGTTGTTGTAAGACTGTTGGATGGTTCTCTTGATGAACTCTTGACTTCACAGTTTACCTGATCAAGGTCTTTCACCTTGTTGTCTGCCTGCTCGGCACTTGACATCGCCTCCAGATTCAGGGGAGTAGATTTAGGACGGAGATGAGGAGGAACTGCTTTTCCCTAGGAGTGGTGAATCTGTGGAGTTCTCTGCCCAATGAAGCAGTGGAGGCTACCTCAGTAAATATATTTAAGAGAAGGTTGGATAGATTTTTGCACAGTGGGGGAACTGAAGGTTATGGGGAGAAGGCAGGTAGGTGGAGATGACTCTGTGAGCAGATCAGCCATGATTTTATTAAATGGTGGAGCACTCGATGAGCCAGATGGCCTACTCCCGATCTTATTTCTTATATTCTTATGTTTATTCTGCACTCTGTTATCGTTTTCCCTTGTGCTGCCTCAATGCACTACTGTAATGGTTTGACCTGCAGAAGCATCGGGCAGAAGATACAAAAGCCCGTCCCACCAGGGTCAAAGACAGCTTCCAGCCCACTGTCCTCAGACTCTTGAACGGACCTCTTGTGTAAGAAGATCGATTCTCGGCACTTTATCTTTTACTTGCACCGCACTCTTTCAGTAGCTGCTACCCTTTATTCTGCATTCCAGTGAGATGGCGGTGTGTCCAAGTGCAGCGACCTCTCCAGGGACAACCAAAGGTGGTTTGTCTTTTTTTTAATGTATTTTTTATGATCACAAGCCAAGCTGGACATTAAGAACTTCAGGTACTGCACGTCAACCCCATCAGCGAGCTGCTCGTTGGTGGAGGAGCAGGACTTGGAGTGTTATTGTCTGCTACAGAAAGGCATTGGAGTCAGTGCATGAAGACAGGATGTACTCTAACAGGGAGTGATTGCCTGCGATGTTTTACTTCAGATCACAAGACCCTGTTGGACTTTGGCAGTGTACGACACTGCAAGTCCATTTCCCAAGCTTATTGGTGAGACAGGTGGCAGGGAGCTGTGTGGTCTCCGTTGTAATGATGTCTAGGCTTCAAGCTGCGGGCTCGCCTTTTACACCAGTCCAGGAGAGGAAACAGCGAAGGCTGTGTCGCGCGGTGTCCGTGTGGTTTGGGATTGGCCTGCCCTGTCGGTGCTTCCAGCCACTGTTCAGACATTGTCTACTGCCGGGTAGTGCGGTAGTATGGCAGACAGAGTAACGCTTTACTGCGCCAGTGACCGGGGTTCATTCCACACCACTGTCTGTGAGGAGTTTGCATGTTCTTCCCGTGACCATGAGGGTTTCCTCCAGGTGATCCAGTTTCCTCCCATATTGAAAGGGTATGTTGGTAAGTTGTGGGTACATGATGTTGGTGCCAGATGCAAGGCAGCATAAGGGCTGCCCCCAGCACAATCCTCGGACTGTTGATCATTGGTGTAATTGACACATTTCACTGTATGCTTCAATGTTTTGATGTACTCCTGACAAAGTTTAAGATTTCTTTAAAAAATCTTTCTCAGTAAGTGTAAATCTGCAGATTCATTCTGCAAACTAACCTTTACGGATCCCGCACAAGGACTCTCAAGTCACTTTGCAATGCAGTTTTTTGTATTTTCTCTCCATTTAGAAAGTAGTTAGCCCTTTCATTTCTTCTTCCAAAGTGCATGACCATACACTTCCCAACACTGTATTCCATCTGCCATTCCTTTACCCACTCTCCTAATCTGCCTGAGTCCTTCTCTACTTCCTCAAAATTACCTCCTCCTCCACCTATCTTCATTTCATCTGTAAACTTTGCAGCAGAGCCATCAATTCCATCATCCAAATGATTGACGCGTAACGTAAAAAGAATCTGTCACAACACAGACCTCAGTTGAACAACAATCATCACCAGTAGCCACCCAGAAAGTGCTCCCTTTATTCTCACTCTTTGCCTCCTTCCAATCAGCCACTGCTTTATCCACACTCATACCTTTCCTGTAATACCAGGGGCTTGTAGCCTGTTCAGCAGACTCAAGTGTGGCATCTCGTCAAAGGCCTTCCGAAAATCCAAGTACACAACATCAACCAATTCTCCTTTGTCTATTCTGCTTCTTATTTAAGACCATAAGACATAGGAGCAGAATAGGCCATTCAGCCCATCTAGTCCACTCCGCCATTTTATCATGGCTGATCTAGGATCCCATTCAACGCCATACACCTGCTCTCTTACCATATCCCTTGATGCTCTGACCAATCAGGAATCTATCATCTTCTGCTTTAAATATACCCTCGTTGTTGGCCTCTACAGCAGTCTGTGGTAGAGCATTCCACAGATTCATCACTCACCGGCTAAAAAATAAATTCCTCCTTACTTCTGTTCTAAAGGGTCGCCCCTCAATTTTGAGTCTGTGCCCTCCAGTTCTGGATACTCCCACCGTAGGAAACATCCTTTCTTCAAAGAGTTCCAACAGATTTGTCAGTCAAGATTTTCCCTTGAGGAAACCATTCTGACTGCGGCCTGTTTTATCATGTGCCTCCAAGTAACCTGAGAACTCATCCTTAATAATCGACTCCAACATCTTCCCAACCACTGAGGTCAGACTAACTGACCAATAATTTCCTTTCTTCTGCCTCCCTCCCTTTCTGAAGAGTGGATTGGCACTTGCAATTTTCCTGCCTTTTGGAAATCATTCCAGAATTGATGATCATTGAAAGATCAATACTATTCCCTCCATTAACTCTTCAGCCACTTCTTTCAGGACACGGGGTTCTACACAATCCGGTTCAGTTGACTGATCTACATTCAGGCCTCTCAGTTTCTCATCAACCTTCTGGTAATGGCAACTTCACACAATTCTGACCCCTGACACTCCTGAACTTCCAGCATCCTGCTAGAGTCTTGCACAGTGAAGACTAATGCAAAATACTTATTCAGTTCATCCGCCATTTCCTTGTTCTCCCATTACTCCCTCTCCAGCATTGTTTTTCAGCGGTCTGATATCCACTTTCACCTCTCCTTTACACTTTATGTATCTGAAGGAACTTTTGGTATTCTCTTTAATATTATGAGCGAGCTTATTTTGTATTCTAATTACGTCTGAGCAGCTGAAAGTCATGAGAGTCCTCTGCCCCCCTCAATACCTGTTACCCCATCCTGCACTCAATCACACTCAACTTGCTTTGGCCCTTGGAGACGGGTGGCTGCTCCATTCTAGCACTCAGAGGCCAACCAGCACCTCGCCTACTCACACCTTCTGATCCACCATCACCATCAGCTCTCCCAGCCTCAGACACAGCTGAACACCCCGCCATCAAGCCCCGGAGGCTAATTCAGTCAGGGAGGCTGGAAGGGGAGAGATTGATGACCTCACTGATGAAAATCAATGCCACCTCATTTCCCCTGAACCTACGGAGTTTAGTTACTCTGGGGAGGCTGTAAGACTACAGGGGAAGTTTATATTTAAACTGACAGTCACACCCTCCTCTGCTCATTGATATTCAAAAATCTCACTGTCACACTGGGCAAACGTTTCTGTTTCTCATCATTTCCCACTCCTACATCACTTTCCGTCGCTTCTCACGGAAAAAGCACCGTCTGGTTTAACCCTCAACCAGCCTGGATCCTGTGATAAATACAGGTCATAAATGTTGAAATTGTTGCCGCGTTCTGGATTTCCTCTTGGGGATGCATGCCTCCCTGTGTTCACACTGTTGACTTAAGGTGTATTAAAAGCACCTTGTTGCTCCTGTTTTCCTGCCCCTTGAGTAGAAGAGTAGCCCTGACAATGCATTTTGTAGACAGTCCATGCACATTGGGAAAATGGTTCGTCATTGTCACAGGTACTGTGTAAGTTTTTATCTGCAAGTTGAGAGGGATAAGGGCAGATCAGAAGTGTCAGTATTGCAGTTGAACAAAGGAGACTATGGAGCCATGAGGGAGGAGCTGGCCAAAATTGACTGGTCAGATATCCTAGCAGAAAAGACAGTGGAACAACAATGGCAGGTATTCTTGGGAATAATGCACAAGGTGCAAAATCAGTTCATCCCCTGGAGAAGGAAGGATTCAAAGGGGGGAAAGTGGCCACAGTGGTTGACAAAGGAAGTCAGAGATAGCATAGCATTAAAAAGGAAGTATACCAGAGCTAAGGTGAGTGGGAAGATGGATGATTGGGAAATTTTTAAGGAGCAACAGGACTTAACTAAAAAGGCTATACGGGGAGAAAAAGTGAGGTATGTAAGCAAGCTAGCTAGGAATATAAAGGAGGATAGCAAAAGTTTTTTTAGATATGTGAAGAGAAGGAAGATAGTTAAGAACAATGTTGAGCCCTTGAAGAATGAATTGGGAGAAATTGTTATGGGGAACAGAGAAATGGCAGACAAATTTAATAAGTACTTTGGATCTGTCTTCACTAGGGAAGACACAAGCAATCTCCCAGATGTATGGATGGGCCAAGGACATAGGGTAACAGAGGAACCGAAACAGATTGTCATTAGGAAGGAAACAGTGATGAGTAGACTGATGGGACTGAAGGCTAACAAATCCCCAGGTCCAGATGGTCTGCATCCTAGGGTACTAAAGGAGGTGGCTCTGGAAATTGTGGATGCATTGGTGATCATTTTCCAATGCTCCTTAGATTCAGGATCAGTTCCTGAGGATTGGCGAATGGCTAATGTTATCCCACTTTTTAAGAAAGGAGGGAGGGAGAAAACAGGGAACTATCGCCCTGTTAGCCTAACATCAGTAGTGGGGAAGATGCTAGAGTCCATTATTAAAGATGAAATAGTGGCATATCTTGATAGCAGTGATAGGATTGGGCCAAGCCAGCATGGACATGGATTTACCAAGGGCAATTTATGCTTGACTAATCTATTGGAGATTTTCGAGGATGTAACCAGGAAGATAGACACGGGAGATCAAGTGGATGTGGTGTACCTTGACTTTCAGAAGGCATTCGATAAGGTACCACATAGGATTGGTGGGTAAAATCAGAGCTCATGGCATTGGGGGGAGGATATTGACATGGATAGAAAACTGGTTGGCAGATAGAAAGCAAAGGGTAGCAGTGAATGGGTGTTTCTCGGAATGGCAGGTGGTGACTAGTGGGGTGCCACAGGGCTCGGTATTGGGACCACAGCTGTTTACGATTTACGTCAATGATTTAGAGGAAGGCATTGTGAATAACATCAGCAAGTTTGCTGATGATACTAAGCTGGGTGCCAGTGTGACATGTGATGAGGATGTTAGGAGAATTCAAGGTGACTTAGATAGGCTGGGTAAGTGGGCAGAAACTTGGCAGATGGCGTTTAATGTGAATAAGTGTGAGGTTATTCACTTTGGGAGCAAGAACAGGAAGGTAGATTATTATCTGAATGGTGTGGAGTTAGGTAAGGGAGAAATACAAATAGATCTAGGAGTACTTGTTCATCAGTCTCTGAAGGTGAATGAGCAGGTACAACAGGCAGTGAAGAAGGCTAATGGAATGTTGGCCTTTATTACAAAGGGAATTGAGTACAAGAGCAAGGAAATCCTTTTGCATTTGTACAGGGCCCTGGTGAGACCACACCTGGAGTATTGTGTGCAGTTTTGGTCTCCAGGGTTAAGGAAAGACAACCTGGCTGTGGAGGAGGTGCAGCGTAGGTTCACTAGGTTAATTCCTGGGATGTCTGGACTGTCTTACGCAGAGAGGTTAGAGAGACTGGGCTTGTACACGCTGGAATTAAGGAGATTGAGGGGGGATCTGATAGGGACATATAAGATTATTAAGGAATTGGACAAGATAGAGGCAGGAAATATGTTCCACATGCTGGGAGAGTCCAGTACCAGAGGGCATGGTTTAAGAATAAGGGGTAGGTCATTTAGGGCAGAGTTGAGGAGGAGCTTCTTCTCCCAGAGGGTTGTGGAGGTGTGGAATGCGCTGCCTCAGAAGGCAGTGGAGGCCAATTCTCTGGATGCTTTCAAGAAGGAGCTAGATAGGTATCTTATGGATAGGGGAATCAAGGGTTATGGAGACAAGGCTGGAACCGGGTATTGATAGTAGATGATCAGTCATGATCTCAGAATGGCGGTGCAGGCTCGAAGGGCCGAATGGTCTACTTCTGCACCTATTGTCTATTAAGACCGTAAGGTGTATTAAAGGCACCTTGTTGCTCCTGGTTTCCTGCCACTCGACATAGGTTGTCCTATGGAGATGGCCTTCTGAGTCCTTCCAGAGTAGCACTGACAGTGCATGTTGTAGACAGTGAATGCACATTGGTAAAATAGTTTGTTGTTGTCACAGGTACGGAGGTACAGTGAAATACTTTGTTTTGCATGCCTTCCCTACAGATTATTTCTTCACATCAGTGCATTGAAGAAATGCAAGAGAAAAGCAGTAACAGATTGCGGAATGAAGTGTTACAGTGACAGGGAAAGTACAGTGCAGGAAGACAATGAAGAGTGCGGACATAACCAGATAGATGGGGGAGGTCAGTAGTCCGTCCATCATACTCTGGCAATATTCAGCAGAACAACACACAGAGCAATAACGAAACAATACCAGGCAACAGGGAAACAACCCCATCCCTTGTCTCTCGGCAGTTTTACAGAATATGGTTGGCTTTACAGCTTGATCCATGTGTCTTTTCATGTCCTTTGTGCAGTCACTCAGACTGACTGACCCACATTTCAGGGAGATGAAGGCTTTTCACCTCAGGATGTCCTGGCTGCTTCTTCACCCTGACACCCACAATACGACCTCGCATCTCCTACTGGTTTGGGCAGCTCCCTCAGAGGGTGTCACAGAACCGAAAACAGAAATTTGGGTAAGTACCTGGATGGGGGATTATGGAGGGCTATGATCCAGGTGCACGTTGCTGTGACTAACCATAAGACCATAAGACATAGGAGCAGAATTAGGCTATTTGGCCCATCAAGTCTCCTCTGCCATTCAATCATGGTTGATTATTTATTCCCCTCCTCAGCCCCACTCCCTGTAACCTTTGATTTTGTGTCCAATCAAGAACCTATCAACTCTGCCTTAAATACACCCAACGGCCTGGTCTCCAGTGCGGCCTGTAGTAACAAATTCCACAAATTCACCACCCTCTGGTTAAAGAAGTTTCTCTGCATGCTTTAAATGGACATCCCTCTATTCTGAGGCTGTGCTCTCTTGTCCTAGACTCTCCCTCCATGGGAAACATCCTTTCCACATCGACTCTGTCTACACCTTTCAATATTCAAAAGGTTTCAATGAGATCTCCTCTCATCTTCTAAATTCCTGTGAGTACAGACCCAGAGCCATCAAACGTTCCTCGTATCATCCTTGTGAACCTCCTCTGGTCCCTCTCCAATGCCAGCACATCCTTTCTCAGATGGGAAGCCCAAAATTGTTCACAATGCTCAAGGTGAGGTCTCACCAGTGCCTTATAAAGCCTCAGCATCACATCCCTGCTCTTGTATTCTAGAATGTGCTTTCCATCACCGACTCAACCTGCAAGTTAACATTTAGCATGTTCTGTAGAAGGACTCCAGTTCCTTTGCATCTCAGATTGTTGTATTTTGCCCCATTTACAAAATAGTCTGCACATTTATTTCTGCTACCAAAGTGCATGACCATGCATTTTTGAACATCGTATTTCATTGTATTTTGGTATTTTCTTGCCCATTTCCCTAACCTGTCTTAGTCCTTCAGCAGCCTGCCTGTTTTCTCAACACTACCTGCCCCTCCACCAGTTCTTCAGATCATCTGCAGACTTGGCAACAAAGCCACTTATTCCATCATCTATCCCACTTGTAATCTCCTCAAAGAATTCTAACAGGCTGGTCAATTTTTCCTTAAGGTAACCATTCTGACTTTGTCCTATCTAGTCCTGTGTCATCAAGTACTCCATAACTTCATCCTTAAAAATTGACTCTTTCCAGGCACTGAGGTCAGGCTACCGGGTCTATGATTTCCTTTCTGCTACCTTCCTTCTCTCTTAAAGGGTGGTGTGATATCTGCACATTTCCAGTCCTCTGGCACCATGCCAGAGTCCAATGATTTTTGAACAATCATTGTTGATGACTCCACGATTTCTACTGCAAACTCTTTCAGACCCCCAGGGGGCAGTTCCTCTGATCTGGGTGCCTTATATAACCTTATGTCTTTCAGAATAATCGTTCATCACAGAATATATGGACCGAGAGCCTATTACTGTTGCTGTGCTGTAGTGAGACTACAAGATAGAGTAGCAGAATTATGCCATTTGGCCCATGGAGTCTGCTCCACCATTTCATCATGGCTGATCAATTTTCCCCTCGTTGTCCTGACAGTCACTCAGTTACCTGTCTTCTGTAACCAAGAGGTGACTACCTCCCTGTAGCTCTTGTCTATCCCCTCCTCATCCTCCTGTATGAGTTGAAGGTCATCGAGCTGCAGCTCCAGTTCCTTAGTACGTTCCCTGAGGAGCTGCAGCTCAGTGCACCTGGTGCCGATGTGGTTATCCAGCAGACTGGAGGTCTCCCAGATTTCCCACATCTCACACTCAGTCCAAAGCTGGAGTACTCTGGAGTCATTCTCACTGCAGCATCATGCCCAAACAGTCGAGGAACAAAAATGGAAACTTAGCAGATAGTTTACTTCACGCAAGCCTGATCTCGCTGAAGCCAGACGAGCCAAAGTCACTCTAAACACTGGCATAATCTAAAGAATGGCCGCTCTGCTTGCAATTGTGTTATTTTTATTTGCTTTTTGGAATGAATCCCACTTGGTGATTGGTCGCAGTCCAATGCTGAGAAACTGCCACAAAGTTCTGCCTTTTAGATCTCCATTGTGGACCTGGTTGAAAATCAGAATCAAGTTTATTATCACCAGCATGTGACGTGAAATTTGTTAACTTAGCAGCAGCAGTTCAATGCAATACATAATTTAACTGAAAGAGAGAGAGAGAGAGAAATAAAACATAATAATAAATAAACAAGTAATTCAATTATGTATATTCAATAGATTTTTTAAAATGTACAAAAACTGAAATACTGTGTATTAAAAAAGTGAGGTAGTGTCCAAAGCTTCAATGTCCTTTTTCTATGTCCTAATTTCTATGGTTCCTATGGTCCATTGAGGAATCAGATGGCAGAGGGGAAGAAGCTGTTAATGAATCGCTGAATGTGTGCCTTCAGGCTTCTGTACCTCCTACCTGATGGTAACAGTGAGTAAAGGGCATGTCCTGGGTGTTGGAGGTCCTTAATAAAGGACGCTGCCTTTCTGAGACACCGCTCCCCAAAGATGTCCTGGGTACTTTGTAGGCTAGTACCAGGATGGAGCTGACTAGATTTACCACCTCCTGCAGCTTCTTTCGGTCCTGTGCAGTAGCCCCTCCATATCAGACAGTGATGCAGCCGGTCAGAATGTTCTCCACGGTACAACTATATGTACAACAAAACGAGGCTCTCTTAATGCATTCCTGCTGATTGATTGGTCGCAGTCCAACATTGTTGTGCTCTATGACTCGATGCTTTTATGAGGAAGACAGTCAAGTACTCAAGAGCACAGTCACAGATTAAAGGGATGTATCTCTGGACTGAAGATGGGTAAGAATTTTTTCAGACTGATTGTGGTGAATTTGTGAAATTTATTGCCTCAGAGGGCTGTGGAGGCCAAGTCAAAGTTTGGAGTCCAATGCTGGCGTTCTCTCTAAGCAAATTTGTGCATTCTTTCCTGTGTGTGTGAGAGTTTCCTCTGGGTGCTCCGGCTTCCTCCCACAGTGTAGGGATCTACCAGTTAATTGGCTAATTGTCATTGTAAATTCTCCAGTGATTAGGCCGGGGTTAGGTAGGTGGGTTGCTGGGCAGTGGAGCTTGTTGGGCTGGAAGGGTGTGTTATGTGCTGTATCTCTAAATAATATAAAAAAATAAAATTAATATCACTGACATATGTTGTTTTGCAGTAGCAGTACAGAGCAACACATAAACATTATATAAATTTCAAGAAGAAATGTACACAGAAAATTAAATTAAATTAAAGTGAAAAGAGAGAGCAGAAAAGAGATCAAGGTAGGTTTTTGATCGATGAGGGGTGTTTAAGGGCAATGGAGAATGGGGAAACGAGGGAAGCCAAAATCAGCCAGAATTGAATGGTGGAACAAACTCGATGGGCCAAATAGTCTAATTCAGCCCCTGTATCTTGCTGCCTGATGGACTGTGGGAAGCACGACATGGGATTAGTTGGTGCTTGATGGTCGGTGTGGAATTGCTGGGCTCAGGACCTGTGTGCAGATGCTGGAAATTTGAAAGACAGTAAGCAAACCCTGTGTGCAGCATTTCAAGATGTGGTCTAACCAATGGCCTACATAACTGAAGGAAATATCTCACTTTTTTGCATTCAATTCTGTTGGGCAGATAAATGAGAGATAAAGATGACGTTTCACGTGAAAAGAGACGGTCGGATGGAAATGCAAACCAGACTGATAAATAAAGACTTTGGCCTGCTGATTGTCAGGAATATAACACCTTCAGTGGTTTCACAGAAAAGGAAGCTGAAATATTTTGTGTATAATTTATGCATCATTTATACTATCTGTGGTTATGTGTCTGTGATGCTGCTGCAAGGGAGTTTTCACTGTACCAGTACCTCACACTGTTCTTGATATTGAACTAAACTTGAGAAAATTGTCCATCTTTTCACATCACAGACATCCTGTGCCCCCTGGGCTGGAGCTGGAGGTCTGTGCTGCGGTTAAAGACTGTGTTTGTACGAGGGAGGAATGAGGCTTCTTCTTGCTGTTGTTTTGTTGCTTGTTGTGTTCCATGTTGCTCTGCCGGGCATTGTGGGCATGCTGTTTTTGCACTGGTATGTGTGGCGACACTTGCCCCCGGCCCTCTCTTGGGTGCGCTGGTAGTTAATGCAAAGGATGCATTTCACTGTATGCTTTGATGTAGGAGAGTCCCCGTTGATCGGGGTCTACCATGAATGCTGTGTCCTGGCTATCTATAGGGTATACGCAAGGCAGGGCAACACAACATGGAGAGCAAGATGATGCCTGTGTATCAGGCTCCGCGGCTGATCGATCCAAAACTACAGCAGAGTCCAATACAGTTTGGCACCAGCAGTGTTGCGGGAGTTGCCAGTTTCCACTGAACTCAGCGCAGGCCTGTCTTTGGGACATCTCCAGATTTGTCCTCGAGGTTTACTCCCAAAGCCTTCTCTGCGAGTAGGTCTAGCCTCAAGGCAGCAGAGGTTTCAGATCGGAGTTTTCCTTCTCCCATGTGCACCTCCAACCAGGGCTGAGGAGCCCCATTTTCCCAAACCGACTAGTTGAAGGCAGCAGTAACCCGCCTTTGCCCCTTCTCCTGTCAGTAGAAGTGGCTCCACGGGGCTTAGTAGCCAAGGCAGGGAGCTTGACTTGGTTGTCAGAGGATATTTGACAACCATTGGTAGGTAGTGGAAGCTTACCATTGCACCCACCCCTGGCAATGACAACCTTAAGGAGACTGCTTCGATGTGCAGATGACAAATAAACTTGAATCTTGAATCTTGAATCTTGAATTCCTTTTCTTCTCTGCTGCTGAGACTGAAAAGCTTTCTCTTCTTCTCATCTCTGTTGTCGGTCCTTCAGCTTGAAAAGTTAACTGGTTGCCTGTCTGGAAAGTGCACTCACCATAAATGGTTAAAACATCACTCGTCTGGATTGGTGTCTGTCCTGACACGAGGTTTCAGAAACTCAGTAAAGATGCCGATCTGGTGGGATCTGAGTGGAGGTAGGTGTTTCTGCTCATACAGAAAGTAGCATTATTCATTCCGTGTGACAGCCAGAGGAAATTTGCATCTTGAAGATGGAAAATGCAGAAGCGCTACATTTTCCCTTTCACACTCCGAGCGATGGCATACGGGAAGCCCCTTCCACGTGACATTTACATCATTCCTGCCTTGCCTTCTGTCCCCTGAGGTCCCCTGGAAAGGAAGTGGGAAGAAGCCAGAATAAGAAGGCAAAGGCAGAAGCTGAGGGCGTGGAGAAGGTGTGACAGGTGAGTCCAGGTGAGTGGGAAGGTGGGTGGACTGGGGAGGTGGGGGCGTTGGTTGATGGAATAAGTTGTGGGGTGAAAGGTGGAAGAGGTAAAGGGCTGAAAAAGAAGGAATCTGGTCAGAGAGGACACTGATCCATGAAGACAGGGAGGAGAAGGGGGCACCAGAGGGAGATGATGGGCAGATGAGAAGAGAAAGGCTGAGAGTGTAACCAGAATGAGGAATGGAAAAGTAAGTTGTTCTGGCTCAAGCCCCCTTCCTTTCCGGTCCTGATGAAGTGTCTCAGCCTAAAATGACGATTGTTTATTCCACTCTGTAAATTCTGCCTGATCTGCTGAGTTTCTCCAGCATTTATGTGTATTGCTCTGGATTTCCTGTATCTGCAGGATCTCTTGTGTTTCGGACGTGCATTGTGTTAGCATTGAACTCTGGAGTTAGTCATTAAACACAAGGCAATGTCGATTGTGCAATTACTCCATCATCTGTCACTGAGGCCAGGAAAAAGTTCCTGAGCAATAACGAAACAGTTCTCAAACAAAACGCTCTGATAGGACTGGTAGGTCATTTCAGTTTTACACAGGACGAGGTGCTCTCGCTTGCAAGCAGCGAGCTACAATTTCTTTGTGGCTGTTCCAGAAGCCTGATCCCGTTTCCAGTACAACTCTTGCCCTGACACATACGCTGGTGCTTGTGAGTGCGGGTTCGCTGTCGGACAGCGTGGGTTGGGGCAGGTTTGGTTTGGTGTCGGACCAATAGGATTGCCTGGGAGATTGTGAGTCAGGAAGTAGCTGTGCTCAGTCACTGTGACTGCTCTTGGACAGTGATCGGTGATGAATTGCTCATATCCACTTCTAATTACACATCTCACGTTGCAATGTTATTTATTGGCCGACTAATTTTAGCAGTCAGCATAAACACAGCTGGCCCGGATACTTCTACCTGATACACCAGCACTTCTGTAGCGCCATTAAAAAAAGCAGAGCCCTGGAGTTGAGAGAGCAGGGAAACAGTTCCTTCGGCCCAGCTCAACCATGCCAACTGAGCCCTGATGCGCCGACAATTCTTACCCTCTCTCAGATCAAGTTCAGAATTCTTAATTTCTTTCTGACTATTTCCAGATACAGCACAGAACAGGCGGTTCTGGCCCAACAAGCTGCACCGCACAGCGACCCTCCGACTTAACCCTGAACGATTTACAACGCCTCATTAACCTACGAACTGGTACATTTTTGGAATGTGGGAGGAAACAGGAGCACCTGGAGGAAACCCACACACTCACAGAATGGACGCACAAACTTCTTAAAGACAACATCGGAATAGAACTCTGAACTCTCATGCCTCGAGCTGCAACACAACCGTGATTATTAGTCTGATCTTTCGGCGTTTTTTTGTAGTTTTAGATTTCTGAAATATATCTTCAGCTTCTTACTGTTTCTCTCCCCACATACTCTGAGCTGTTGAGAATTTCCACTGTTCACTAATCTAGTTTTCAGAATCAGGCTGATTATCATGAGTCCTGACGAAGGGTCTCGGTCCGAAACGTTGACTGTTCGTTTCCACGGATGCTGCCCGACTTGCTGAGTTCCTCCAGCGTGTTTTGCATGTTACTGGAAAATAAATGCAGTAGAATTAATAAAGAACTCCACATAAACAAAGAGTGACAAACAACTAATGTGCAAGAGAAGACATATCGTGCAAATAATTCACAAATAAATAATTAAAAATACTGAGAACATGAGTTGTTGAGTTCTTGAAAGTGAGGCTCTAGGTTGTGGAATCAGTTCAGTGTTGAGGTGAGTGATGTTATCCACACTGGTTCAGGAGCTGATGGTTTAGGGTAATAACTGTTCCTGAATCTGGTGGTGTGGGTCTAAGGCTCCTGTACCTCCTGCCCGATGGTCAAAGTGAGAAGACAGCGTGAGGTGACAAGACTTTCCTGAGTCTGACGAAGGTCTCAGCCCAAAATATCGACTGTTTATTCCTCTCCATGAATGCTGCCTGCCACAACACGCTGCCTCGGCTGAGGCACGAACTAATGCCCTTCAGATCACTAGACTGATGCCTTAACCATTTGGCCACGCGCCAACTCTATTATCCACTCTATCAACTATTTTTATTGGATAGGAAAGTTTTAGATGGTTATGGACCAATACTGGCAAATGGGACTATACATTATGATGGCAGAATATAGTATTAATGGTAAGACTCTTGGCAGTGTGGAGGATCAGAGGGATCTTGGGGTCCTAGTCCATAGGACACTCAAAGCTGCTGCGCAGCTTGACTCTGTGGTTAAGAAGGCATATGGTGTTTTGGCCTTCAGAAATCGTGGAATTGAATTTAGGAGCCGAGAGGTAATGTTGCAGCTATATAGGACCCTGGTCAGACCCCACTTGGAGTACTGTGCTTAGTTCTGGTCGCCTCACTACAGGAAGGACGTGGAAGCCATAGAAAGGGTTCAGAGGACATTTACAAGGATGTTGCCTGGATTGGCGAGCATGCCTTATGAGAACAGTTTGAGTGAACTCGGCCTTTTC
Source organism: Mobula birostris (assembly GCF_030028105.1). NCBI lineage: Eukaryota > Metazoa > Chordata > Chondrichthyes > Myliobatiformes > Myliobatidae > Mobula > Mobula birostris. Next base: position 202,763,128 of record NC_092374.1, read on the forward strand.
TCCTTGGAGCGACGAAAGATGAGAGGTGTATAAGATGATGAGAGGCATTGATCGTGTGGATAGTCAGAGGCTTTATCCCAGGGCTGAAATGGTTGCCACAAGAGGACACTGGTTTAAGTTGCTGGGGAGTAGGTACTGAGGAGGTGTCAGGGTTAAGTTTTTTACGCAGAGAGTGGTGAGTGTTTGGATTGGGCTGCCAGCAACAGTGGTGGAGGCAGAAACGATAGGGTCTTTTAAGAGACATTTGGACAGGTGCATGGAGCTTAGAAAAATAGAGGGCTATGGGTAAGCCTAGTAATTTCTAAGGTAGGGACATGTTCGGCACAACTCTGAGCATTGAAGGGCCTGTATTGTGCTGCAGATTTCCTATGTGTTTTTTTTAATGGGCGTCTCGGCTGGCATGGACCAGTTGGGCCGAAAGGCCTGTTTCCGTGCTGTTTGACCCTCTGACTGTGAGAACAGGAGCTGCAGAATGGACATTACTTTTTGCCCCTCCCTTCCCAGTCCTGATGAAAGTTCTTGGCCCCAAAACGTCAACTGTATATTCCCTCCACAGCTACTGCCTGCCTGCTGAGTTCCTCTAGCACTTTGCTCTGGGTTTCCAGCTTCTGCAGAATCTCTGGTGTTTATAATTGAAATTAGAATCATAAAGACAAGATCTGCTGGAAATCGAGACTCTGTTGCTCGGATGGGGTCTGTCTGACCGATCAGCTCAGGTTCAGCCAGTAGGTGAGAGGTTGATCAGCTCGATGGCGCTGTTGGTAGAGTCACTGCCCCACGTTCTATCCTGACACTTCCTGCTCAGTCTGCCTCCCTCATCTCAAAGATGTGGGGAGTCTGTCCCCGGCCACTGTTGGATAACTCACCGATATACCTGAGGGGAATTGATGGGGTGAAGGGGAGAGTGAAATGGGTGGTCGATGGTGAGGAAGGAGTTGCTCGGCTGAAGGGTCTGTTCCCCTGGTGTACGTCTCTGTGACGAGGAACAGAACCAGTTCTAGGGACGGAATGAACACCGATACTTCAGCTCCCGGGATCCTGGTGTGTGTGTGTGTGTGTCTGTGTGTGAGAGAGAGAGAGAGGGAGGAGAATGTGCTCCTTTGTCATGTTCTATCTGATTCAAAGCAGTGATCTCGGCTCTACAGTATTTGTCTCGTAACAGCTCCTCATGTTCTGCCTGGGCAGCCTGCAACCTATTGACATCAGCACTGAATTCTCAAACTTTCGGTGGTCGCTCCCTCTCTGTCACTTTTCCTTTTTAATTGTCTCTCTCATGCTGATTTACCAGCACTATCACCCTCTCTCTTTCTCCTCCCCCCACCCTCTCCATCTGCCCATCACATACACACTCCTCTCCATGTCCCTCCCTTTATTCCAGGCTCCACTTTCCACTCCTTTCAGATTCCAAATTCTTCAGCCCTTTGTCACTGACACCTCTCACCTCCTAGTATCTGACACATTTCCACACTCCACCCCTCCTTAACGCAATAGAAAGGAAGGACTTTTTTTCTATTTCAAAATATACTTTATTCAAAAATAAATATATACAATAAACCATTCAATAACTTTTCATCCTTTACATACATTTCCATTATAGTCAGTACATATCCGTATTTATAGCCACCCACGTGGCACTCCAGTAGTTCAGCTTAGCATATCATCGTTGAGGGGTATACTCCCCGCCCACCGACCCCTCCCACTCCCACGGGTGGAGAAACCTATACTGTGGTCCTTCCCCACCGGGCCCTTGCAGTGGCTGCACCGAGTTTCAGTGCGTCCCTCAGCACGTACTCCTGCAGCCGAGAATGTGCCAGTCGGCAGCATTCTCCCACGGACATCTCCATGTGCTGGTAGATCATCAAGTTTCGGGCCGACCAAAAAGCGTCTTTCACCGAGTTGATGATCTGCCAGCAGCACCGGATGTTGGTCTCCGTGTGCGTCCCCGGGAACAGCCCATAGATCAGAGAGTCCTCTGTTACGCAGCTGCTGGGGATAAAACGTGACACTAGCCCGTCCATCCTCCTCCACACCCTCTTTGCGAACTGGCAGTGTGCAAAGAGGTGGGTCACAGACTCCTCCTCACTGCAGTCCTCCCGTGGGCAGTGGAGTGCGGAGACGACGTTCCGGGCGTACAGGAGGGCTCTGACTGGGAGGGCCCCTCTCACCGCCAGCCAGGCGTGGTCTTGGTGCCTGTTGGTGAGATCTGGCGATGAGGCATTTTGCCAGATGAACTGGACAGTCTGCTCAGGGAACCACCCCACTGTGTCCATCACGTCCTTCTCCTGCAGTGCCTGATGGCCCTGTGGTCAAAGGCGTTCTCCTGGAAGAACTTTGCTACGTAGGACAGGTATGCCGGCAACGACCAGCTGACTGGGGCGTTGCGCGGGAGTGGGGCCAGAACCATCCTTCGTAGCCAGGGCGACAGGTAGAACCTGGGCACATAGTGGTACCTCGTGCCCACATACCTGGGTTCTACACACAACCTGATGCAGCCACATACGAAGCTGGCCATCAGGGTGAGGGCGACATTGGGGACGTTCTTGCCCCCGTTGTCCAGGGACTTGTGCATGACGGTCCGTCTCACCCGCTCCATCTTGGATCCCCAGACGAATCTGAAGACAGCTCGGGTGATTTCCGAGCTGTAGGAGCAGGGGACGGGCCAGACCTGCGCCAAGTACAGCAGCCCTGAGAGCACCTCACACCTGATGACCAGGTTCTTGCCCGTTATCGACAGGGAGCGCCCTCCCCATAGTCACAGTTTCTGTTTCACCTTGGCAGTCCGCTCCTGCCAGTTCTTGTTGCACGTCTCAGCCCCTCCGAACCAGATCCCCAACACCTTCACGTGGTCAGACCTGATGGTGAAGGGGACGCTGGATCAGTCGGGCCAGTTGCCGAAGAGCATGGCTTCGCTCTTCGTTCGGTTGACCCTGGCCCCCGACGCTAGCTCGAACTGTTCGCAGGTGCCAATCAACCTGCGAACTGACCTCGGATCAGAGCAGAAGACGGTGACATCGTCCATGTACAGGGAGGTTTTCACTTGGGTCCCTCCACTGCCTGGCGGCGTCACCCCTCTTATGCCCTCATCCCTCCTGATGGCTTCCGCAAAGGGTTCTATGCAGCAGACAAAAAAGACAGGGGAGAGGAGACAGCCCTGCCTGACTCCAGACCTGATGGGGAAGCTGTCTGTTTCACACCCGTTGACCTGGACTGCACTACGGATGTCTCATCCAATTCCGGATTCCCTCCCCAAATCCCATTTTGGAGAGCACGTCCGCTATGTACGTGTGCGATATCCTGTCGAAGGCTTTCTCCTGGTCCAAGCTGACCAGGCAGGCATCCACCCCCCTGTCCTGCACGTAGGCGATGGTGTCCCTCAGCAGCGCGAGGCTGTCTGAGATCTTCCTGCCCGGTACAGCACAGGTTTGGTCCGGGTGGATCACCTGTCCCAGAGCAGACCTGACCCTGTTGGCGATAACCTTGGACAGGATCTTGTAATCCACATTCAGGAGAGAGATGGGCCTCCAATTTCTAATGTTATCCCTTTCCCCCTTCTGCTTGTAGATGAGTGTGATGATGCCCTTCCTCATGGACTCTGACATGCTGCCGGCCAGAAGCATAGCGTTGTACACTTCCAGCAGGTCAGGGCCCATCCAGTTCCACAGAGCCGAGTACAACTCAGTCGGTAAGCCGTCGCTTCTGGGAGTCTTACCTGACCCAAAGGAACGGATGGAGCCTGTCAGCTCGTCCAGGGTCAGTGGCTGATCCAGACTCTCCCGCTTGCCGTCGTCTAAGACCTGCGTGATAGACGACAGGAAGTTGCGGGAGGCTGTGGGTTCTGTGGCCTTTTCGTCGTACAGACCGGCATAGAAGGACTTGCAGATCCTCAGTATGTCGGTCTGCGAGGACGCGACTGAGCCGTCCTCTTCCTTAAGGTTGTGGATCACAGAGCTCCCCCTGTGCACCTTTTGGAAGAAGAAGCGTGAGCACGTCTCGTCCTGCTCCACGGTTTGGACCCTTGATCGGAAGATGATCTTGGAGGATTCGGCGCCGAGGTGCTGGGCTTGCCGGCTCTTCACCTCTTGCAGTTCCTCCCTGACATCCACCCCCTTCGACTGCAGAAGGAGATGTTGCTGCCACTCTGTCTGGAGTTTACTCAGTTCCCTCTGCTCCTGCCTTGCCTCCTGGATACCCTTGCGGATGAAGATCCTCTTATGTTCTCCTTAGTGGCTTCCCACCAGTGAACGTGGGAATCAAAGAAGGTTTTCAAGGTTCTCCAACCTGTGTACTCCCTCTCTAGTTCCTCGATGTTCTCTGGGTTCAGCAGCTTTACGTTCAGCTTCCAAGTCCCCCTGCCTGCCTTCTGGTCCTCCCGTAAGCGACAGGTGGCTCTCAGAAGGCAGTGGTCAGAGAAGAACACCGGCGTGACGTCGGTGGACCTGACCGTGAGGGACTCAGAAAGGAAGGACATAAGCCGGGAAGATGTGGAATCGATATGGGTAGAGCTGCGTAACACTAAGGGGCAGAAAACGCTGGTGGGAGTTGTGTGCAGGCAACCTAACAGTACTAGTGAGGTCGGAGATGGTATTAAACAGGAAATTAGAAATGTGTGCAATAAAGGAACAGCAGTTATAATGGGTGACTTCAATCTACATGTAGATTGGGTGAACCAAATTGGTAAAGGTGCTGAGGAAGAGGATTTCTTGGAATGTATGCGGGATGGTTTTTTGAACCAACATGTCGAGGAACCAACTAGAGAGCAGGCTATTCTGGACTGGGTTTTGAGCAATGAGGAAGGGTTAATTAGCAATCTTGTCGTGAGAGGCCCCTTGGGTAAGAGTGACCATAATATGGTGGAATTCTTCATTAAGATGGAGAGTGACATAGTTAATTCAGAAACAAAGGTTCTGAACTTAAAGAGGGGTAACTTTGAAGGTATGAGACGTGAATTAGCTAAGATAGACTGGCAAATGACACTTAAAGGATTGACGGTGGATATGCAATGGCAAGCATTTAAAGGTTGCATGGATGAACTACAACAATTGTTCATCCCAGTTTGGCAAAAGAATAAATCAAGGAAGGTAGTGCACCCGTGGCTGACAAGAGAAATTAGGGATAGTATCAATTCCAAAGAAGAAGCATACAAATTAGCCAGAGAAAGTGGCTCACCTGAGGACTGGGAGAAATTCAGAGTTCAGCAGAGGAGGACAAAGGGCTTAATTAGGAAGGGGAAAAAAGATTATGAGAGCAAACTGGCAAGGAACATAAAAACTGACTGTTAAAGCTTTTATAGATATGTAAAAATGAAAAGACTGGTAAAGACAAATGTAGGTCCCCTACAGACAGAAACAGGTGAATTGATTATGGGGAGCAAGGACATGGCAGACCAATTGAATAATTACTTTGGTTCTATCTTCACTAAGGAGGACATAAATAATCTTCCAGAAAAAGTAGGGGACAGAGGATCCAGTGAGCTGGAGGAACTGAGCGAAATACATGTTAGTAGGGAAGTGGTGTTAGGTAAATTGAAGGGATTGAAGGCAGATAAATCCCCAGGGCCAGATGGTTTGCATCCCAGAGTGCTTAAGGAAGTAGCCCAAGAAATAGTGGATGCATTAGTGATAATTTTTCAAAACTCGTTAGATTCTGGACTAGTTCCTGAGGATTGGAGGGTGGCTAATGTAACCCCACTTTTTAAAAAAGGAGGGAGAGAGAAACCGGGGAATTATAGACCGGTTAGCCTAACGTCGGTGGTGGGGAAACTGCTGGAGTCAGTTATCAAAGATGTGATAACAGCACATTTGGAAAGCAGTGAAATCATCGGACAAAGTCAGCATGGATTTGTGAAAGGAAAATCATGTCTGACGAATCTCACAGAATTTTTTGAGGATGTAACTAGTAGAGTGAATAGGGGAGAACCAGTGGATGTGGTATATTTGGATTTTCAAAAGGCTTTTGACAAGGTCCCACACAGGAGATTAGTGTGCAAACTTAAAGCACACGGTATCGGGGGTAAGGTATTGATGTGGATAGAGAATTGGTTAGCAGACAGGAAGCAAAGAGTGGGAATAAACGGGACCTTTTCAGAATGGCAGGCAGTGACTAGTGGGGTACCGCAAGGCTCAGTGCTAGGACCCCAGTTGTTTAAAATATATATTAATGACTTGGATGAGGGAATTAAATGCAGCATCTCCAAGTTTGAGGATGACACGAAGCTGGGTGGCAGTGTTAGCTGTGAGGAGGATGCTAGGAGGATGCAGAGTGACTTGGATAGTTTGGGTGAGTGGGCAAATTCATGGCAGATGCAATTTCATGTGGATAAATGTGAAGTTATCCACTTTGGTGGCAAAAATAGGAAAACAGATTATTATCTGAATGGTGGCCGATTAGGAAAAGGGGAGGTGCAACGAGACCTGGGTGTCATTATACACCAGTCATTGAAAGTGGGCATGCAGGTACAGCAGGTGGTGAAAAAGGCGAATGGTATGCTGGCATTTATAGCAAGAGGATTCGAGTACAGGAGCAGGGAGGTACTACTGCAGTTGTACAAGGCCTTGGTGAGACCACACCTGGAGTATTGAGTGCAGTTTTGGTCCTCTAATCTGAGGAATGACATCCTTGCCATAGAGGGAGTACAAAGAAGGTTCACCAGATTGATTCCTGGGATGGCAGGACTTTCATGGGATCTGATTGACACGTATAAAATCCTAAAGGGTTTGGACAGGCTAGATGCAGGAAGATTGTTCCCGATGTTGGGAAAGTCCAGAACGAGGGGTCACAGTTTGAGGATAAAGGGGAAGCCTTTTAGGACCGAGATTAGGAAAAACTTCTTCACCCAGAGAGTGGTGAATCTGTGGAATTCTCTGCCACAGGAAACAGTTGAGGCCAGTTCATTGGCTATATTTATGAGGGAGTTAGATATGGCCCTTGTGGCTAAAGGCATCAGGGGGTATGGAGGGAAGGCTGGGGCAGAGTTCTGAGTTGGATGATCAGCCATGATCATAATAAATGGAGGTGCAGACTCGAAGGGCCGAATGGCCTACTCCTGCACCTATTTTCTATGTTTCTATGTTTCATCTACCTATCACTCCCTCACCTTGATCCACCCAGCACCTGCCCATTTCCCTCCATAGATGTTACCTGACACTCTGGGAGACACCGGCGCTTTGTGTGTAACCACCACTCGTCCCACTTACCCTGTATTTGTGCGGATGGACTTCAGGACCCGGGGGAGCCGGAGAGCTGAGGACCCGCCGCCCGTGGTTGCTGCTGAATCCGCGGCGTTTCTGTTCCGCTGACGGATTCAGGGAAAGAAATAAAATTAATGGATCGATAATTCTCACATGGTATTTATTTCACTCTCCGCACATTTATATTTGCACTGACTTACTCCTGACGTCGGTCCGGGGACCCAACCCGTTTACAGACCCGGAGCGGAACCGGAGCAGATTCTCAGCCACTGGTTTTTATCCCAAGTCTATAACAAAGAATAAAGTTTCTCCGTGAATTTATTCCCAGTGAAGGTGTGGAGATGGGACTTGGTCTCCGCGTTGTAAAACGAAACTGTCCTGGAGTCATCACTGAGATAAACTTCCACCCTCCCGGGGATGGGACCAGCAGGGAGACGGGACTCAGGGGAGGTGTAAACCTACATCTCGTCATTAAACTGCCAGATGGTCCAGAATCCGGTGCTCGGACTCACTGTGAGCTTTCCCTTGCTCTCCACAGGCGCTGCGGCGACTCCCAGGCCCCAGCGCCGGTTCTCTGTCACCTCCACCTCCCAGTAATGTCTCCCCGAAGTGGATCCCTCCGATCCCAGCACACAAGGCCAGTATGTGAACCTCTTCCCGGTGTCAGGGAGATTCCTTCAGGTCCCGGTGTATCTCACACTCTTCCGATCCTCAGACACCTCGAGCTCCAGATGCGCCGTTTCCACATCCAGGGTGACAGAGACTGCGGGGAGAAGCCGAGAATTAGAGAGTCCCCGGGGATCGGGGCAAGACTCAGGCATCGCAGCCCCGGGACCTGGTGCAAGGCCGCTAGGGCTCAGGCACAGTCGGGTAGCCGACAGGAACCTTTGCCGGGGTCTTACCAAACTACGAGCATCTTCCCCGACAGGGAGAGCCGATTTTTCCCGATCAACACACATAAAATTCTGGAGGATCTCAGCGGGTTAAGCAGCATATGTTAAGGGAGGTATACAGTCGATGTTTCAAACCGGGACCTTTCCTCAAAAATAGAAAGAAAGGCGGGGGATAGCAGTGGAAACGGGTGTGAGGATGGGTGGAGGAACACTGGATGAGGATGAGGTGAGTGAACACTGGAGGCATTTAAAATGGAGGTAAGGCCGAATTCATTAGTGCTGACCAACTCACTTTAATGATCTAGTTCCATTTACCTATATTTTGCCCATTATTCCTTTAAACATTTCCTACCCAAGCAACACATACAAAATGCTGGAGGAACTCAGCAGGCCAGGCATCATCTATGGGAAAAAACACTAGTCGACGTTTGGGGCCAAAATACTTCGGCGGAACTAGAGGAAAAAAAAATGAGTAGTAGATTTAAAAGTTTGGGGGGAAGCGAGAGAGAACCACCAGGTGATAGGTGAAACCTGGAGGGGGAGGAATGAAGTAACGAGCTGGGAAGTTGATTGGTAAGATGAGTTGAGAGAGGAAAAGGGGATGGGAAATAGAGAAGGGGTAGGGGCGGTTTGGGGGCATTACCGGAAGTTTAAGAATGATGTTCTTGCCATCAGGTTGGAGGCACCCCAAACGGAATAGAAGGTGTTGTTCCTCCAACCTAAGTGTGGCCTTATCCCAGCAGTGGAGGAGGCCATGGACGGACATATCGGAATTGGAATGGGAAGTGGAATTAAAATGGGTGGCCACTAGGAGATCCCGCTTGTTCTGGCCGACGGAGCACAGATCCTCGGCGAAGCAGTCTCTCAATCTACGTCGGGTCTCACCGACACACAAGAGGCCACACCGTAGCACAGAGCTCAGTATATGACCTCAACACACTCAGGTCAATCGTCACCTCACCTGGAAGGACTGTTTATGCCCCTGGATGGTAGTGAGGGAGAATGTGTAGGGGCAGTTTGCGCACTTGCTCTGCTTGCAAAGATCAGAGCCAGGAGGGAGATCAGTGGGGAGGAACGAATAGACAAGGGTGTCGCGTAGGGAGTGATCCCTGCAGAAAGCAGAAAGTCGGGGGGTGGGGGGGGGTGGAGGGAAGATACGCTTGGTGGTGGGATCCCATTGGAGGTGGCAGAAGTTTCGGAGGATAATGTGCTGGACGCGGAGGCTGGTAGGTGTTGCAGATAAGGACAAGAGGAACCCTGTCCCAGGTAGTGTGGCGGAGGATGGGGTAAGAGCAGACATGTGTGAAATGGAAGAGATGAAGTTGAGGGCAGTGTTGATGGTGGAGGAAGGGAAGCTCCTTTCTTTGAAAAAGGAGGACATTTCCTTCATTCTGGAATGAAAAGTCTCATCATGAGAGCAGAGGCGGAGGAGACGGAGGAACTGAGAGAAGGGGATGGCGGTTTTACAAGTAGCAGGGTGGGATGAGGTATAGTGCAGGTAGCTGTGAGAGTCTGTGGGTCTGTAACAGACATTGTGGATAAGCTCTCTCTAGAGATAGAGACAGTGAGATCAAGAAATGGAAGGGAAGCATCAGAAATGGACCAGGTGAATTTAGAAATAGTAATAGAAATAGAACTAGTCATACTTTATTGATCTCGAGAGATCTCGAGAGAAATTGATTTTCGTTACAGTTGCACCATAAAAAAAATAAATAGTAATATGTAAATTATGCCAGGAAATAAGTCCAGGACCAGCCTATTGGCTCAGGGTGTCTGACCCTCCAAGGGAGGAGCTATAAAGTTTGATGGCCACAGGCAGGAATGACTTCCTATGACGCTCAGTGTTGCATCTCGGTGGAATGAGTCTCTGGCTGAATGTACTCCTGTGCCCAACCAGTTCATTATGTAGTGGATGGGAGACATTGTCCAAGATGGCATGCAACTTGGACAGCATCCACTTTTCAGACACCACCGTCAGAGAGTCCAGTTCCATCCCCACAACATCACTGGCCTTACGAATGAGTTTGTTGATTCTGTTGGTGTCTGCTACCCTCAGCCTGCTGCCCCAGCACACAACAGCAAACATGATAGCACGGGCCACCACAGACTCGTAGAACATCCTCAGCATCGTCCGGCAGATGTTAAAGACCTCAGTCTCCTCAGGAAATAGAGACGGCTCTGAGAGCAGGGTGTAAGTTGGAGGCAAAGTGGATGAAGTTGACGAGTTCAGCATGGGTACTGGAAGCAACACCAATGCAGTCGTCGATGTAGCATAGGAAAAATGTAGGACAGTCACCAGTGTGGGCTTGGAACACAGACCGTTTCATGTATCTCACAAACAGACAGGCATAGCCGGGACGGACAAGAGTGCCCATGGCTCCACCAATTGTCTAAATGAAGTGCGAGGAGCCAAAAGAGAAATTATTGAGAGTGAAGACAAGTTCATCTAAGCGGAGGAGAGTAGTGGTGGAGGGGAACTGGTTAGTTCTGGTGTCCAGAAAAAAAACAACGAGATCTTTGATGTCTTTCCTGTCCAGATGTCTTTTAAATTGTTGCAACTGTACCCCACTTCTATGGTTCCCTTTGGCAGCCTCCTGAGCTCCAGGAAAAAGTTCCAGAATATCTAGCCTCTCCATATAACCCGAACCCTCCAGTCCCAGTAACATCCTTGTAAATCTGTTTCATACTCTCTCAGTTTAATGACATCCTTCCAATAGATACGTAACCAGAACTGTTCAGAGTGATCCAAATAATAATGACAAGAAAGAGTCCCGATGCTGGAACTCCAAAACAACACACACAAAATCTCAGCCTGAGACATCGACTGTTTATTCATGTCCATAGATGCTGTCTGACCTGCTGAGTTCCTCCAACATTTTGTGTATGTTGCTTGGATTTCCATTATCTGCAGATTTTCTCTCGTTTAGGCTCATAAAGAAAGCTTTGACACATTGCCCTTCAGAAATGAAAGTATTGAGTGCAGGAGACGGGATCTTACCCTGAAGTTGTATGAGATGTTGGTGAGGTCTAATCTGGGATATTGTGTGCAGTTTTGGTCACCTACCTACAGTAAAGATGTAAATAAGGATGAAAGAGAACAGAGAACATTTACAGGAATGTTGCTTGGACTGGAGGACCTGATTTATAAAGAAAGATTGAACAGATTAGGACTATATTCCTTGTAAGGTAGAAGACCGAGGGGAGATGAGAGAGGCCAAGTGGTTAAGGCATTGGACAGGTGATCTGAACGTCGTGAGTTCGAGCCCCAGCTGAGGGAGCGTGTGTGTCCCTCACAGGCACTTAACCACACAGGGCTCTGCAATGACACCGGTGCCAAGCTGTATTGACCCTTGCCCTTCCCTTGGACAACATCGGTTTCGTGGAGAGGGGAGACTTGCAGCATTGGCAACTGCCGGTCTTCCATACAACCTTGCCCAGGCCTGCGCCCGGGAGAGTGAAGACTTTCCAGGCGCAGATCCATGGTCTCGCAAGACTAACGGATGCCTTTCTAAATGCAAGCCGGCTTTTACCACGGAGGTTGGGTGGGACTACAACTGGAGGTCATGTGTGAAGGGTGAAAGGTGAAAAGTTTAAAGGGAACATGAAGGGAAACGTCTTCACTCAGAGGGCTGTAAGAGTGTGGAATGAGCTGCCAGTGCAAGTGATACGCGTAAACTCGATTTCAATGTTTGAGAGAGGTTTGGACAGATACATGGATTGCTGAGGTGTGGACTGATATGGCCACAGTGCAGATTGAAGGGAGTGGGCGGTTTCAATGTGACGGCATGACCTAGATGGGCCAAAGGGCCTGTTTCTGTGCTGTACTTTTCTATCACTCTATGACTCTAGTCCAAAGACGAAGCAGTCAGGAAGTTAATTGGTTATTGTAAAATGTGCTGTGGTCAGGCTGGTGCTGAAGAGACGATCTTCAATAAATGTTCATCATTGCCCACCCTCCAGTCTTCTGGCCCCTCACCCGCAGCTATCGATGACACACATATCTCCAAACTGGGCTCCACACTTTCCTCCTGAGCTTCCCAAAATGTCCTGGGATACACTTGATCAGGACCTGGGGATTTATCTACATTTCTGCATTTTAGGACCTGCAGCACATTTGCGTCTGTAATATGGTAGGTAATGAAGTCTATCATGTTCTGTAACACGGAAGAATTGAGGGCCCTGAGGAACTGGCACAGAAGATGAGTTGAGGACTGGAGCAGAGAAACTATGACAGGGAATGTTTAGAACGATACGGGCCAAATGCAGGTAAATAGGCCGAGGGGTGATCTGACAGAAATATATAAGCTCATGAGGGGTGTAGATTCAGCAGATAGTTGAAATCTTCTTCCCACAGGAGGGGGATCAAATACAAGAGGTCACATGTCTGAGGAGGGAGGAAGGAGTTTAAAGGTGAATTTATTTGAACAGTGAGTGCGTGATGTCGGAACTTGCTACGAGAGGAGGTGTTGGAATCAGATGCAATCACTGTGTTTACAAGAAACTTCAAGAGACGAGGCGCAGAAGGAGACTGATCTAATGCCGGCCAATGGGATGAGTGTAGATGCGTAAATAGGTCGACACCGAGGTGATGGGCTGAAAGGCCTGTATCTCTGCTGTACGACGATGACTCAGTGACATTAAATGAACTGAATGACTGAAACCCTACAGCCTCCGGTGCAGGGAATTCCAGATACACCATGCTCTGAGGGTACACCCCATCCTGAGACAGTGACCCCTGACCCTCGACTCCTCAGACAGAGGCAACATCCTGCCTGCATTCTGCTTGTTGAGCCCCCGAGAGAGTTTTGTGTTTCCCTGAGATCTCCTCTCATTCTTCTGAACAGAGAACGGAGAACACAGAACACTACAGCACAGGAACAGGCCCTTCACTCAATAGATGTGACTGATCAATGCTGGCATCAATTCCTCTCCTGTACGACTTCCCCAAATTGCAATCGGTCGACCTTTAAAAATTTTATCTGACTCCACTTTAAATCTATCCAATAATCAGTCTTCACACAATCTCATTGTGTCGAGCAGCATCTGTGGGAGGAAAGGGACTGTCGACATTTCATGTCGGAACCGGACATCAGGAATGAGAATAGAGTTGGGAGATGACCAGTATACAGTTCCTCCAGCATTTTGAGTGCGTGGATTTGAAATTCCAGCATCTGCAGACTTTTCCCTGTTTATGATAATGGGAACCATGAGGGGAGAGATGAATGGCAGATGCAACCAGAACCAGATGGGGGAGGGGTGGAAAGCCTGTGGTGAACTGTGTGTGTAGATGGAAACAGAAGGTGAAAGAGGATGGATATGGGTGATAAGAATCCCTTTGTCCCTTTTCCACAAACCCAGTCCCCACAGCCCCTCATTAGGACAGAGGATGAATTTGCAGAGACTCTGGCAGATATATTTGCTTCACATTTCACCACAGGTGAGCTGCTGGAAGACTGGAGGATGGCTCAGGTGGTGCCTTCAGTTAAGAAGGGCTGGATGCTCATACCAGGGAAGTCCAGTCCATAAACCGAACGTCAGTAGTGGGAAAGTTTCTGGTAGACAGGATCGAACAGCATTTGGAAAGACGAGGACTGATCAGGGACACTCAGCACGGCGTTGTGCATGGAAAATCACGTCTCATAAATTCCAGTTAGTGGAAGAGGTGACAGAGAGGATTGACCAGGACAGGGCGGTAGACATTGTCCACATGAACTTCACCAAGGCCTTTGATGTTGATCATAGACCACTACTGGAGTTTGTGTGCCCTTCTGGGTCCCCGACTCTGGGAAGGATGTCATTACAGGAAGATGTTACGAGGGCTGGAGGGCTTGGGTTAAAAGCAGAGACTGGATAGGCTAGGGCTATTTTCCTGGAGAGTTGGATGTTGAGGGGGGACCTCTTTTCAAGGTATATAAAATCATGAGGTCAGATGTAAAGTGTATACACATGGTCTCTTTCCCCAAAATAGCAGAGCACAAAGCAGAGGGCGGAGATTGAAGAGAGAGTTTTTTTTTAAACGATCTGTGAGGGATGTGAGTACATGTGCAATTTGCTGCCAGAGGAAGCTACAGAAACAGGTGTAATTACAATATTTTAAAATAAATTTAGACAGGTACATGGATAGGAAGTGGTTAGAGGAAATGGGACAAACACACGGAAATGTGTCTGTTTCTCTGGCGATGTGTCCCTCTCTGATGGTACATTTGGATATCTATCACTGTGCGTGAGTGTGTGTTGGTTGTGGTAGATATCAGTGAGTGTGTGTTCACATTGAAGGTGAGGGTGCACATTGAAGTATTGTATGTTACAGTGTGTCTTCACATGTCCAGTGTTGGCAATGTGCGACATGTGTGTGAATTGTTCAAGTAAAAACCATTCACTGTGTCTGAAGAGAGAGAATAGTTTCCATGTCACTGAGGGAAATAACAATGTACAATGCTGAGGCTCTGACTATAATCTGCCAATCCTTCTTGTATATGTGTGTGAGGGAGATTTGTCAGAACAGTTGTGCTGTGTGGGTTTCTCCCATCGTTAACCGAGGTCAATGCTGATCGGTGTGTCCGGGTTCAGTCTGACGATGCTTCAATGCCGTGGTTTGTTAACAACAGTGAGACTCGCGAGCCAAGCAGGGGGCAGACCTGAGTCAACCAGACTGTGGTCACGGACAGGTCAGACACGGTGAGTGGTTCGAAGGACTGGTGTATTTTTCTGGCAATCCTTGAAACCGACAATCCTTGTCTGACAATCCTTGTTAGGTTGTTGCAGGAATGAACTTCACTTCCCCTTCAGCCTATTATTACAGTCAAATTTTGTGTCTAATTATTAATTTTGTCTGAAACAAGGTCTAAATGAATCTGTATGTTTTACCTCGCTTAATGCCATCAAACGTTCCTCCCAATTCTGTGTCGAAAAAAATATGAATGATAGAATATTTCAGCCAGTAGGGCACCATCTGTCACTGACAATATCTGGGCATCAACACTGATCCTGAAAATATTATGCAGCTGGTTATAAGCTGAACATCAGTGATATTTGAACTGTTTTACAAATCCATACAGAGTTTCAGTAAAGACCATGTCCTACCTCCTCTTCCGATGAGCTTCCTCCTGAAATAAATCAAACACAGATCTCAACTGACTGAGACTGACCATTGGCATCCTAATAGCAGGAAGCTGAGCCAATTTAGTAAAAGCTGCTGGGAGATTAGGAGGACGATGGCGCCTAACGGCGGCTGCTTTGCTAGCATCTTCGGAAACAGCTCTATTTCTATCTTTAGTATCTCTATATTTCCCTTTCAGGGGTCTTTTGAAAACCCTGACCTGGAGTTACACGCTGCCTTCGATTCTTTGCGGGAATGAGACCCATTCTCGACTGGCCGCTGTTCGATATATTGAGGACACAGCCTAGAAGACACGAGGTTGGTGCCTCTGCGGGGAATCGGTGTGTCGCGGGAGATGGAAGATCGAAGGCAACAAGCTGTCGGATGGCTGTGTGACACGAGACCTGAGTTCTTTTGGCACAGAGCTTGAAAAAAAAAACAACGCAACGGACTTTTAACATCGTAATTCAGTGAGTTGTTTGTGTTGTCTCCCCTCTCGCTGTGAAACGCGTCATTTCTTTTTCCCTTTTTAGGGAGAGAGAGCCTGTGTTATGTTGAATTACTGGGTGAACGAGTAGTCTTTGCGGTTCTGCAAGTCTGTGTCATTATTGATGCTTTGCTGCACGCTTGACTGCTCGGTGGAGGGTGCTGATGCTTTTTTTGCTGGTGGGAAGGGGGGTGGTTGTCTTGCTGCTACTTATGCGTGGGGGTGTGGAGCTGGGGGATCTGGGGTTCTAACAGTTAACTCATTCATTCTTTGGGGCTGTCCTTCGTTTTTGTAGATGTTTCTGAAGAAAAGGAATTTCAGGCTGGGGTCCTCAGGCTTCAGCTTGGAGACAGGCTGGGGTCCTCAGGCTTCAGCTTGGAGACAGGCTGGGGTCCTCAGGCTTCAGCTTGGAGACAGGCTGGGGTCTTGCGTCTTGTGGCTTGAGGCTGGGGTCTTGGGTGTTGGAATGCGAAGGCTGATAACTCGGAGGATGGAGCTCAGAGACAGACTGGGAACTGTACATCAACATAGAGCCGGGACTTATCCTTCGAAAAGCCGGGACTCATCTTTAACACGACACCAACATGAGACTGGACAGAACATAGACATAGAGCCAGGACTTAAAGTAGAGAAGCAGGGACTCAACTTCATCTTCACATCAAGGTGGGAAAGGTCCGTCCATTGGGTAACGGCAGAACGGCCTGACTTACCCAACAGAGGCAAAGACAAGACAAGACGGATCACCCTGCAGGGCAACGGCAGAACGGCCTGACTTACCCCACGGAGATAAGGACAAGACAAGACAGATCCCCCTGCAAGGCAACGGCAGAACGGCCTGACTTACCCCACGGAGGCGAGGACAAAATGAGACAAACATCGAAGAATGATAGACAGTTCCATCTCCGCATCGGGGTTGCTCCGATTCGCAGTTACAGCCAGCAACCTCGGCTGGCTACGGAAACAGTCAGATCCCTACCAAGTTCGGAGTGGCTGACGGCCACTCAGCTGGCCCGGGAAGTGGCCGAATCCATACTGCAAAGACGGTACCGACTACTGACAGCGAGGATCCATGAGGCGATGTTTCACCAACGCAGCCTAAAGATGGCAAGTGGCCGCTCTAGCCTTCAACTGGCAGGTTGCTCCCAGGGAATCTTGAAAAGATAAACCAGCAGCCTACACTCGACCCCGAGACTACTTATATTCTAAGATCCAAGATGGGAATCAGGTGCTTATGATTAACCCAACAGAAACAAAGGACAGCTGGAAGACCCGGAGTCCTGAATCCACGGATCGGACCATGAACCGGAATGCAGACTTCATGGACCGGACCATGACAGTAAAACAACAAGGGTAACGAGTGAGGGAATATATCCCATGAAGGACCAGTGCGGTCATCTGTGTCTGGAGACACAGCAGATTGGTGAGGTCTGAAATAAATACTTCTCATCTGTATTTACAGCGGAGAAGGTGATGGAAGCTGGGAAATTCAGGGAGGGGAATAATAACGTCCTGAAACATGTTGACATTACAAAGGAGGCTGACCAGCTTAAAGACATAAAGCTGAATAACCCCGGGGGTCTGACCCAGTGGACTGTCTGACATGGTGGGAATCCAGGGAAGAAATTGCTGTGTCCCTGTCTGTGATAATTCGAACACTGAACATGGAACAGTACAGCACAGGAACAGGCCATTCAGCCCTTAGTGTACTGTCCCTCTAATTTTGAGACTGGCTCCGTCAGTGTCATCTCTCTAAGGACATCATGTGAAGGGTAAAGTTTCAAAGTGGAATCGGGATGTTCAAGGAATGTTTCCTGACAGAATGAGTGGTTTGTTCCTGGAATGACAGCGGGGATACGGAGTGGTGGAAACAGACACAATCGTGACGTTTAAGAGGTTCAAAGGTTCATTTTATTATCAAAGTTTACAACTCTGAAATTCTTCAGTCCAAACAGACATTTAAACAGGAAATGAACAGGCAGGGGATGGAGGAAGTGGATCATTTACACATAATGTGATTTGTTAATTTGACATCCAGGAACATGAAGAGGCTCTGACTGTCTATCATGTCTGTGTCAGTTGTTGTTGGTGACTGTTTCCTCGATAGTTGCTGAAGCACCGTGTTTCCAGACTTCTGTACCTTGTGATCCCTTCAGTCTGTGATGCTCCCTCCCTGGTAAGGACAGAGGGAGAGGACCAGAGTAATTCCCCACAACTACTGCTGGTCAGGGAGAGCACTGAGTGTGGACTGGCATACACTGACACATCTGTTCCGAAGGGGTGAAAGCAGAGTGTGAGAGCGAATAACTGGAGCAATTCCGCCACCTGCTGGCCGCACAGGGTGTAACAAAAATATTTTTAGATTCCATTAGACCATAAGATATAGAAGCAGAAACAGGCCATTCAATCTTGGACTGATCCAATTCTCCAGTCATCCTCACTGCCCTACTATCACCACATACCCCTTGATACCCTGGCTAATCAAGAACCTGTCTATCTCTGTCTTCAATGCATCCAATGACTTGGCCTCCACAACCACGCGTGGCAACGAATTTCAAAAACTTACCACCCTCTGACTAAAGTATTTTCTCCGCATCTCAGTTCTAAATGGATGTCCTTCAAACCTGAACTCATGCCCTCATGTATTAGACTCCCCTACCATAGGAAATAACTTTGCCATATCTAATTTCTTCTTGGCCTTTTAACATTCAGAATAATTCTATCAGAACCCCTCTCATTCTCCCGAACTCCAGGGAATACAGACCAAGAGCTGCCAGACCTTCCTTGTACGGTAACCCTTTCATTTCTGGAATTATTCTCAAGAATCTACTCTGAACCCTCTTCAATGTCAGTATATCTTTTATAAAATAAAGAGCCCAAAACAGCACACGATACAAGTGTGGTCTCAAGAGTGCCTTTCGAGCCTCAACATTGGCCAATACGAGGGAAAACAGGCTGTTACCACATCCCAACCTGACACCATTTTGTCCTTGAACTTCCATTCCATTTCGGCATGTACCAAGGAGAAATCACGATTAACTCTTTACTTACACGGGATAATGCACCGTCTTCTCCAGCAATCTCCCATAACGGAGGTGACTGATGAGGCCAATCTGGGAGCGACACTGTCAGTTTAGTGTAATTGGGTGTTTAATGGCTGGGGGGTCTTGCTGGCTGAAGGCCTGTATCTGAGCTTCATTTTGTGTATCAAAAGTAAAATTTATTCACAATAAAAGTACATACGAAAGACGAAACAGTGCAGAAAAACATTTGCATTTTAGCATCACATAGTCAATACATTCAGTCAGGTTAATAATGTTAAACCATTGCCACACAGGATGCCCCGTGGGTGATGCATCATTTCAGTGGTTGAGGAGTTTACCCACCCGACTCAGCCACTCCATATGAGGTAACAGAAAGAGCTTTGACTGAGGTCTGGCCCTAAAGAGTCTTTAAATTGGCTGCACTGAGCTTCAGTTCATATCTCAGCTCATCCTCATCCGAATGGAGCCGCAAGAACCTCTCACTCAATGTCCGTAAAACTAAAGGCCACCTGTCGACTAAAGGAGGAAGAAACAGTAGGTCCATGAGCCAGTCCTCATCAGAGGCGGAGAGAGTAGTAACTTTAAATTCCTTGGTGTTATCATTTCAGATCATCTATCCTGGGACCAGCACATAAGTGGTATTACAGGGAAGACATAGCTGTGCCTCCACTTTCTTCGAAATTTGAGCAAATTCGGCCTGCCTTCTAAATCTTGGACAAACTTCTATAGGTGCACAGTGGGGAGTATCCTGACTGCCTGCATCACAACCTGGTATAGAAACACTAATGTCCATGGTGAATACAGCCCAGATCATCGAAGGGAAAACTTTTCCCACCTTTGAGCACATCGTATAAGGAGTGCTGTTACAAGGAAACTGCATCCATCATCAAGAAACCCCACAATCCAGGCCATGCTCTCTTCTCGCTGCTGCCATGAGGAAGGAGGTACAGGAGCCTAAGGTACCATGCCAACAGTTTCTGGAGCATTTATTTACCGTCAATCATCAGGCTGTTGAACCAACATGGATAACTTCATAACTCTCAACAATTAAATTGATTCCACAATCACTTCCGAGGATTCAGAAACTCATGTTCTCAGTATTATTTATCACATATTAATTTATAATTATTAATGATAATTGTTTTTTCTTGTAATCACAGTTTGTCTTCTGATGCATGATGGTTATTCGTCTGTATGTTGGTTGGTTGTAAGTAGTTTTTATTGATTCTATTGTGTTTCTTTGTATCTACTGTGAATGCCTGCAAGAAAATCAATGTAGTATATGGTGAACAAAAAAAGACATTGATAATAAATTTACTTTGAATTTTGAGTTCCTCCAGCATTTTATGTGTTCTTGTTGTTCAGGATTTCCACCATCTACGGAAATAGGTCAATCAGCCCACCGAGTCTGCTCTGTCATTCGACGTGGAATCTGGAGGATGAAAGCAAGTCACTGGATCACAAGACCTAAAAGAGGACAGTAAAAAACCACTGAGAAGGTCACTGGGGTCTCCGCTACCCCATTCCCCTACTTGACATTTATCAGGAGGATTGTAATAGTGGGCTCGAAGCAATATTGAGAATACCTACTACCCATCCCACAATCTGTTTGACTCATTGCCACCAGGAGGGAGGTACAGGATCATGAGGACCAGAACTACCAGAGTGGGTAACAATTTCTATCCTCAGACTGTGAGACTAATGACTATCCTGCCTTCACTAAGGTCTTGTCAGTGGGACAGCGAGCTGTTTACTGTTTACCTGTACTGCACACTTGACGTGCATTTTGAATTACAGTTTATTAACTTATTTGTGGTAATATATTGCATTTTTTTATATGTTGTGTGTGATATATGTTTTGTGGGTGCACCATGGTCCAGAGGAATATTGTTTCGTTTGTTTGTATATATGAACATCCAGATGACAATAAACTTGAATTTGAGCTTGATCATGGCTGATTTACTTTCCCTCTCAACCCCCATTCTTCTGCCTTCTCCCTGTAATGTTTGACAACCTCGCGAACCTACCACCCCCGTTCAAAATATACCCACTAGTTTGGCCTCCATAGCCATCAGTGGCACTGAATTCCACTGGACATCGATTTTCCCACTATTGGAAACATCATTTTGGTGTTCACTCTATCTCGACCTTTCAGTATTCCAGATGTTTCAATGAGAAATCCACACCATCCTCCTCCCCACCCACCCCCCATTCTTCTGAAGCCCAATGAGTACAGGACCAGAGTTGCCAAATCGTACGTTTTATTCCCTGGACGATTTTTCAGAGCCTCCTCTGGACTCTCCCCAATGCCAGCACATCCTTTCTTAGACATGGAGCCCAAAACTGCTTACAGTCCAAGTGCCATTGAACCAATTTTTATATAGGCTCAGCAATGCAGTGTATCCTCACCTTTATATCCATTCCTCTGAAAATGAATGCCGGCATTCCATTTGCCTTCCTTACTACCGAATCAACTTCCCAGTTAATCTTTAGGGAATTCTGCACAAGGACTCTCAGGTCCCTTTGCTCTCGGTCTAGAAAATCAGCTCTGCCTTTATTCCTTGTTTCAAGGGAAGATAAGAGCAGCTTTATGTGTCATATTGAAACATCTTTTGAAATACGTTGTTTGTGTCAGTGACCGACACAGTCCGAGAATGCTGGGGGCAGCCCACAAGTGTAACCGTGCTTCTGGAGCTCACGTAGCATGGCCACAACTTTCTGACCCTGACCCGTCCGTCTGCGGACTGTGGGAGGAAACCGGAACACCCGAAGGAAGCCCACGGTCACACATGAGCGTACAAACTCCTCACAATCAGTGGTGGGATTTACACACTGACTGCCAGCGGATTGGAGCCTTACGCGAGCTGTTATGTGACTGTACCAACTTCTGTACCTCAGGTTTGTAAGCTGTGTTTCTGGTCTCTGGTGCTCACCTTTACCAGAAGGTCATCCACAACTTCAGGACCTGGTTCCACAGCAGGAGAAGGCTGGGAAATCTGGCACCAAACTAAAACCACCCTTTGGAAGGAGGTGTTCAAAGATCAGGGAGTTGATGAGTACTTGCGTGGGTGTGGGAAGAGTGTATGAGGAGGCTTCGTATTGAGGGTGGTCCTACTCTGGGTTGAGACATAATTCCCACCCCAGTAAGGCAATGATGTGTGTAGATCTCCGAGACAAACCCAAAACTCATCTCAGAGATAACCACCCACCACATTTTCCAACTTTATGTTGTTTCTTGGCTCAACTGTGGCTGTGAAAGGAAATATTCTCACTGATTTTATGTGTCAGCCAAATCACGTAAGACCCAGAGGCCCACAATTTTCAAATCCCACCCCAGGCTGATCTCAGAAAGCAAAAGTTCAGCAGAGTTCAATTTTCTTTCAGCGAGGGATGGCCAGCAAAAATTCCAACTGATTTCCACGCCGTCAGGCAGTAAAGTGTTGAAAATTAAATCATACAAACGACGAAGTACAGTGGGAGTTCTTTGAGGAGACTATTGAGCCGATCAAGCTTGTCCTGTCTATTAACTAGATCGGGGCCTGACTGGATGCGTCATGGCTTGATACCCGAACTGCTCTGCCCGAGACTGCAGAGAGTTGCGGACACAGCTCAGCACAACACAGAGAGCATCCTCTCCTCCACGTACTCTGTCTACACCTCTCACTGCTTCAGAAAGCAGCAGCGTAATCAAAGACCCAACATTCCCTGGACATTCTCTCTTCACCCGATTCCCCTCGGGCAGAAGATATAGAAAGCCTGAAACCATGTACCACCAGGCTTCAGCACAGTTTCAATCCTTATTCTGAATACTGCTCCTTCTCGACCTCCTGTAAAATGATGCCGTGATTGGATGCGGTAACCACGCCGGAGACGACAAAAGGTGTTTTGTCTTCTTTAAACATCAGTTTTATGATTACAAGACAATACTGGACATGAAGAACTTCAAGTACTAAATCTCTACGCCATCGGTGAGCTGCTCGTTCATGAAAGAGCTGGACTTGGTGCTGTCTGCTACAGAAAGGCACTGGAATCGATGTGTGAAAGCGGCATGCAATCCAACATTGAGCGATTGCCTTGACCATTTCTGTTGTGATCACAAGACCTTGTTAAACATTGGTAATGTAAAATACTGCCAGGTCGTTTCCTTTGTTTATTGGTGAGATAGGTGGCGGAGGAGCTGTGTGGCCTCAGCTGTAGTGATGACTTGGCCTCATGCCGCGGGTTTGCATGTTGCAGAAGTCCAGGAGAGGAGACACCAGAGGCGATGTGGCGCAGTGTGCATGTTGGGTTGCAGGCTGGCCCCTCCCATCAGTGCTGCCCTTCATTGGTGGAAGACAAGCAGGTTTGTCTGTGTGCATGTGTACATTTGTCTGCACTGCGGAGAACTGCTTGTTCTTGCTGATAGCACCCATGCACCATCATTTCTATGGATTCTGTAGATGTGTGATGGAGTATATTGTCTGGTTGCATCGCGGACTGGAATGGAAACGGCAAAAGCCTTGAATAGAATATCCAACAAAAAGTAATGGCTATGGTGCAGTCCACTATGGCTAAAGCCCTCCCCACTATTGAGCACATCTACAGCACATCTACATCTATCGCTGGAAAGAATCATCCATAATCAATGACCCCAACCATCCAGGTCATTCGCTCTTCTCGCCGTTGCCATCAGGAAGAAAGTCCAGGAGCCTCAGGACCCACATCACCAGGTTCAGGAACAGGAATTACCCTTCAACCATCAGGCACTGAACCAGTGGGGATAACTTCACTCAAGTTCACTCACCCCATCACTGAACTGTTCCCACAAGCAATGTACTCACTTTCAATGACTTTTATCCCATGTCCTCAATATAGAAACCATAGAAAAACTACAGCACAGAAACAGGCCTTTTGGCCCTTCTTGGCTGTGCCGAACCATTTTCTGCCGAGTCCCACTGGCCTGCACATGGACCATATCCATCCATACACCTCCCATCCATGTATCTGCCCAATTTATTCTTAAATGTTAAAAAAGAATCCGCAATTACCACCTCGTAGGGTAGCTCATTCCATACTCCCACCACTCTCTGTGTGAAGAAGCCCCCGCTAATGTTCCCTTTAAACTTCCCCACCCCCCACCCTTAACCCATGTCCTCTGTTTTCTTTTTCTCCCCTTGCCTCAGCGGAAAAACCCTGCTTGCATTCACTCTATCTATACCCATCATAATTTTATATACCTCTGTCAAATCTCCCCTCATTTTTCTACGCTCCAGGGAATAAAGTCCTAACCTATTCAACCTTTCTCTGTAGCTGAGTTTTTCAAGTCCCAGCAACATCCTTGTGAACCTTCTCTGCACTCTTTCAACCTTATTTATATCCTTCCTGTAATTTGGTGACCAAAACTGAACACAATACTCCAGATTCGGCCTCACCAATGCCTTATACAACCTCATCATAACATTCCAGCTCTTATACTCAATACTTTGATTAATAAAGGCCAATGTACCAAAAGCTCTCTTTACGACCCTATCTATCTGTGACGCCACTTTTAGGGAACTTTGTATCTGTATTCCCAGATCCCTCTGTTCCACTGCACTCCTCAGTGCCTTACCATTTTCCCTGTATGTTCTACCTTGGTTTGTCCTTCCAAAGTGCAATACCTCACACTTGTCTGTATTAAACTCCATCTGCCATTTTTCAGCCCATTTTTCCAGCTCGTCCAAATCCCTCTGCAAGCTTTGAAAACCTTCCTCATTGTCCACTACACCTCCAATCTTTGTATCTTCAGCAAATTTGCTGAACCTATTTAGCACATTATCATCCAGATCATTGATATAGATGACAAATACCAATGGACCCAGCACCTATCACTGTGGCACACCACTAGTTACAGGCCTCCACTCTGAGAAGCAATCCTCTACTACCACTCTTTGGCTTCTTCCATTAAGCCAATGTCTAATCCAATTTACCGCCTCTACATGTATACCTAGCGACTGAATTTTCCTAACTAACCTCCCATGCGGGACCTTGTCAAAGGCATTACTGAAGTCCATGTAGACAACTTCCGCTGCCTTCCCTTCATTCACTTTCCTCGTAACCTCCTCGAAAAACTCCAATAGATTGGTCAAACATGACCTACCACGCACAAAGCCATGTTGACTCTCCCTAATAAGTCCCTATCTATCCAAATGCTTGTAGATTCTGCCTCTTAGTACTACCTCCAATAACTTACCCACTACCGACGTCAAACTTACCGGCCGATAATTTCCCGGATTACTTTTCGATCCTTTTTTAAACAATGGAACAACATGAGCCATTCTCCAATTCTCCGGCACCTCACCCATAGACACCGACATTTTAAATATATCTGCAATTTCAACACTAGTCTCCTTCAAGGTCCGAGGGAATACCCTATCAGGTCCTGGGAATTTCTCCACTTTAATGTGCCTCAAGATAGCAAGCACCTCCTCCTTTTCAATCTGTACAGTTTCCATGATCTCACTACTTGTTTCCCTTAACTCCATAGACTTCATGCCAGTTTCCTTAGTAAATACAGATGCAAAAAACCCATTTAAGATCTCCCCCACTTCTTTTGGCTCCGCACATATCCGACCACACTGATCTTCAAGAGGACCATTTTTATCCCGTACAATCTTTTTACTGCGAATATACCTGCAAAAACTCTTTGGATTATCCTTCACTTTGACTGCCAAGGCAACCTCATGTCTTCTTTTAGCCCTCCTGATTTCATTGTTAAGTATTTTCTTGCACTTTTTATACTCCTCAAGCACCTCATTTACTCCCTGTTTCCCAAAAATGTCATATAACTCTCTTCCTCTTTGTCATGGTTGCAATATCCCTTGAGGACCAAGGTTCCTTATTCCTATTCAGTTCGCCTTTAATCCTGTCAGGAACATACAAGCTATGCACTCTCAAAATTTCTCCTTTGAAGGCTTCCCACTTACCAATCACATCCTTGCTAGAGAAGAACCTGTCCCAATCCACGTTTTTTAGATCCTTTGTCATTTCTTCAAATTTGGCCTTCTTCCAGTTTAGAACCTCAACCCTAGGATCAGATCTATTTTTATCCATAATCAAGTTGAAGCTAATGGTGTTATGATCACTGGAACCAAAGTGATCCCCTACACACACTTCCGTCTCTTGTCCTAACTCGTTTCCTAATAGGAGATCCAATATCGCATCCCCTCTAGTTAGTACCTCTATATATTGATTTAGAAAACTTTTCTGAACACATTTTACAAACTCTAACCCATCTAGACCCCTAACAGTATGGGAGTCCCAATCAATATGTGGAAAATTAAAATCCCCTACCACCACAACTTTGTTTCCTGCAGTTGCCTGCTATCTCTCTGCAGATTTGCTCTTCCAATTCTCGCTGACTATTGGGTGGTCTATAATACAAACCCACTAATGTGGCCATACCTTTCCTGTTTCTCAGCTCTACCCATAAGGACTCAGTAGACAAGCCCTCTAATCTGTCTTGTCTGAACACTGCTGTAACATTTTCCCTGACAAGCAATGCTACCAACCCCCCCCCCCCCCCAACCCACCCAACCCATCACCTTTCATTCCTCTGCCTCTATCACATCTGAAACTTCGGAACCCTGGAATATTAAGCTGCCAGTCCTGCCCCTCCTGTAGCCAAGTTTCACTAAATGCTATAACGTCATAATTCCACGTGTCAATCCACGCTCTCAACTCGTCCACTTTCCCCGCAATACTCCTAACATTGAAATATATACACCTCAGATTTTTACCACCACTCACAATCTTTCTATTTGCGGTTTTGCTTGAACTTTTGACATCATTTATTTTCACCCCAGCCCCACTGTCAACTCTGGCACTCTGGTTCCCATCCCCCTGCGTATCTAGTTTAAAGCCTCTCCAGTAGCACTAACAAACCTCCCTGCAAGGATATTGGTCCCCTTGTAGTTCAAATGTAACCCGTCTCTCTTGTAGAGGTCCCACCTGCCCGAGAAGAGGTCCCAATTATCCTGAAATTTGAAACCCTGCCCCCTACACCAGTTCCTCAGCCACTTGTTCATCCTCCAGAGCATCCTATTCTTACTCTCACTGGCACGTAGCACAGGTAGCAATCCTGAGAATACCACCCTCGAGGTCCTGCTTTTCAACTTCCTACCAAGCTGTCTATACTCACTCTCCAGGACCTCCTCACTCTTCCTTGCTATGTCATTGGTACCGATGTGCACCACAACATCTGGCTGATCACCCTCCCACTTCAGAATGTCATGCAAGCGATCAGAGACATCCTTGACCCCGGCACCTAGGAGGCAACAAACTACCCTGGATTCTCTGTCACGACTACAGAACCTCCTATCTGCACCTCTAACTATCGAGTCCCCTATCACTACCGCTCTCCTCTTTTTCCACCCTCCCTTCTGCACTGCAGAGCCAGACTCAGTGCCAGAGATCTGACTGCTGCAGCTTGTCCCAGGTAAGTCAACCCTCCCAACAGTATCCAATGCGGTATACTTGTTGTTGAGGGCAATGGCCACAGGGGAGCCCTGCTCTGGCTGCCCTTTCCTCTTTCCTCGCCTGAAAGTGACCCAATTTCCTGTCCTTTGCTCCTTTGGCGTAACTACCTCCCTGTAGCTACCATCTATAATCTCCCCATTCTCCCGAATGATCCGGAGGTCATCCAGCTGCTGCTTCAGTACCCTAACGCTGTTTGTTAGGAGCTGCAGGTGGATGCACTTCTTGCAGGTGTCATTGTCAGGGACTCCGGAGGGGTCCCTGACCTCCCACATTCCGCAAGAGGAGCATTCCAACATCTTGCTTGGCATTCTGTCTACTCTAAACAATTTCGAGAAAAAAAACTTACCAGAACCTACCCTGGCCTCTGCCTGTTCTGGCCGAAGCCTGTTGAGCCAAAGCCGTCCCACTCTGCTCCCTCTTACTCCTCTGCCTGCTCACAACGCTGCCCACTGTATGTAGTGGTTTGTTTTCAAACCTTGGCGCGCTACGTCACGCGCCTGCGCAGTACAGACCCTTCTCCCCAAGCAGTGTTTAAAAAAATACTTTTTTTCTACCCGATTTCTTCACTCCCTTCTTCTCAGCTGCTTGCTTCGACTGAAATAAGAACCGTTGAAAATTCCTCTTTTTAAACCTTGGCGCGGTACGTTACTGTGTATACGTCAATGTGTATTGTTTCTTTATATATTGTTATTGTTTTCTGTTTATGTTTGCACAGTTTATTGTCTTTTTCAAATTGGTTGTTTGCCGTCCTTTTGGATGTGATCTTTTATTGATTCTATTAGGTTCGTTGGATTTTTTGTACTAGTCTCAGTGGTACCATGTCATTCAGGGGCTTAGGCAATGCACATGTCTGTATGTGACTGTATGTTTAATGCTTTCTTTCTGTGCTGTGTGCTCTGTATGACTGTTGGTACTGTGTTTTTCACTTTGGCCCTGGAGGAACGCTGTTTTGTTTGTCTGTATTCATGGATGTTCATGTTGGTTTGAATGATAATTAAACTTATCCTGAAAGGATCTCAGCCCGATCCATTGAATGTTTAATTCCCTCCATAGATGCTGACTGACCAGTTGAGTCCTTCCGTCATCTTGTTCTTTTTTTACCCCGCTCCAGACTATGGTGTAAAACTGTGGTGAAATATAATTTTTTAGCAAATATTCAATTAGCTAATGTCATGAAACTAGGGATGTGGAGACAACATTGTGTTGTGAAGAGTCAGATGCCATGGTGTTTGGACATCCATTTCAAAGACATCATGGTTCATTGAACCATACGGGAAAATGGGACTTAACACCCACAGTGTGGGTCCTCCATTGACCTGCTCCTGCTGGACAGCCCGTGGTGACAAAGCTGTTGGTTGATCCTGACAGACTTCCACCACACAATCAGGACCACAAGGGTATTGAAGATAATCTGAACTGTAGGGTAGAAGTTGTCTCAGTGTCATTGAGTCATTCAGCATGGAAACTGATGCTGAAAGATCATCAACTCAGTGAGAGACGAACTATGGTCTGCGCAAAACAGTTTGCTCTCCCAGCACAGCAAGATGTCCGTAAGGAAATGCTGTCGACTGGCAGAGTCCAGGCTGCCAGATCTTCAGTCTCCCTCCCAAATGCCAATTCGTCAACAGCTCTAATTCAGCCAACAATAATGGTGCCGTCAGCAAACTTACTATGTCATTGGAGCTGTGCTGAGCCTCAGAGTCATCAGTGTAAAGTGAGCAGAGCAGGGGGCTAAGCACAAAGCCTTGTTGTGCACCCTTACTGATGGTGATTGTAGAGGAGATGTTGTTGCCAATCTGAACGGACCGGGTTCTGCAAGTGAGGAAATCGAGGATCAGTTGCACAAGGAGGTATCAAGGCCGAGGTCTTGGAGCTTATTGATTAACCTCCTTTTGGGAGGTTGATAGTGTTGAGTGGAGATCATCCTGACGTCTGCATCTTCACTGTCAGATGTTCCATGGCTGAGTGACGAGCCAATGAAATGGCATCTGTTGTTGATGTGTTGTGACTGTGGGCAAACTGGACAACAGTCACTCCTCAAGGAGGGGCTGACCAACCCCTCAAAGCAATTCATCACAGCGGATGTAAGTTACTGGACAGTAGCAGGTAAGGCAGCATCAATAACCTGTCAACGTTCGGACCGAGACTCCATCAAAAATGTGGAAGAGGGAAGAAACTAGAATATGGTGGGTCGGGGGAGGGAGAGGGCAGCGAAGGAGTAAAAACTGGCAGGTGACAGTTAAGACAAAGTGATATGGGCGTGTAGTTGGGGGAGGCGGTGAATATGAAGCTGGGCAGGTGGAAGAGTTAAAGGGCTGAAGAGGAGTGTAATAGGAGTGCACAGTAGACCCATCGCCCCGCCCCTAGAGGCAGCCAGACTGGTGAGTCATCCCAGCAGTGTCTCATCCTGGTTGAGCCGAATCCAACGTGACAACAATGTGCAGAATTGTTACTTATCGCCCCCTTGTGCTGCCTGATGCTGAGATACATCCTAGAATGCTCTGGAGCACGTCATCAGTAAAGTAACCTGCGGTCATCGGGTGTTTTGGGTCTTTCAGGCGAACCAGCCAGGGACAGTCAGGTCCTGGCTTGTGTCCTTGCATCATGGGTCCACGGTTCACGCCTCTTAAACCGTATACATCGTTCCTCCAGACCACCGTGCACTAATATAACATATCTCAGTATATTTGCTATTTATTTGAACAATTTATCTTCTTCTGCACATTGCCTTGTTGTCAGTCTTTGTTTATGTAGAATTTTCCTGAATTCTATTTTTTTCTTTACTTTCTTGTACATGCCGGCATGAAAATGAATCTCAAGGTAGTACATATAGGGATTTGAAAATTAATTTTACTGAACTTTGAGTACTGGTACCGAGGACAACAGGGAACCATCCCCAACACCCCAGCCAATATCTATCACAAAAACAACACTGAGCAAAAGAGTCATTTTAGAACATAGAACGTAGAACTTCTGCAAATTTCAGGCCCTTCGGCCAGCAATGTCGTGCCGACCGTGTAACCTACTCTGGAAACTGCCTACAACCTCCCTACTACAAAGTCTTCTATTTTTCTAAGCTCCATGAACCTATCTGAGTCTCTTAAGAGACCCTATTGAATCCATTTCCACCACCATCGCTTGCAGGGCATTCCACGTACCCATCACTCTGTGTGCAAAGCTTACCTTTGGCATCCCCCTTTTACCTACTACCAAGCACCTTAAAACCATGCCTCCTCATGTTAGCCATATCAGCCCTGGAAATAAGCCTCTGACTATCCACATAATCAATGCCTCTCATTATCTTATACACCTCTATCAGGTCTCCTCTCATCCTCCGTTGCTCCAAGGAGAAAAGGCGAAGTTCACTCAAAATATTCTCATAAGATATGCTGCCCAATCCAGGCAACATCCTTGTAAATCCCCTGTGCACTCTTTCTATAGTATCCACATCCATCTGCAGTGAGGTGAGCAGAACTGAACACAGTACACAAGTGGAATCTGACCAAGGTCTTATACAGCTGTAACATTACCTCACAGCTCTTGAACTCAGTCACACAGTCGATGAAGGCCAACACACCATATGGCTTCTCAACAAACCTGTCAACCTGGGCAACAGCTTTGAGTGTCCTATGGACAGGGACCCCAAGATCACTCTGATCCTCCACACCGCCAACAGTCTGTCTTCTGTTATATTCTGTCTTCAAATTTGACCTACCGAAAAGAATCACTTCACACTTATCTGGGTTGAACTCCAACTGCCACTGCTCAGCCCAGTTCTGCATCCTATCGATGTCTGACTGTAACCTCTGACAACTCTGTGCCATTAGCAAACTTACATCCTTCTACATCTTCACCCAGGTAATTTATAAAGATCAAACAATCCCTGAGGAATATCACTGGTCACTGACAGCCATGTTGAATATGATCCATCTACAACCACCCTTTGCTTCAATTCTGGATCCACAAAGCAAGGTCTCCTTGGATCCCACGCCTTCTTACTTTCTGAATGACTTTTACATAGGGAACCATTAAATGCCTTACTGAAATTCATATATACTGCATACACTGCTCTACCTTAATCAATGTGTATTGTTATTATTAATTATTTATTGTAACACCAACAAATTACATTCAATACAACCAGTTGCCAATTACATTTTGACTATTTAACCGAGCGACCACCCCCCCCAAACTTCATCACCATCCCCTTCTACCCCTCTCTCCCCCTTGTGTGCTACCAACAGTACATGTCCCGTGTTACCAAGATTCAACCTGACCTCCCACTCCCACTCAGCACCACCACTTGCCCAGTTACCCTGTCAGTCCCGGTGGACTTTAGCACCCGGGGGAGCCGGGGAGCTCAGGATCCGCCGCCTGCGGCTGCTGCTGAATCTGCAGTGTTTCTGTTCTGTTGACGGATGCGGTGAACGAGTTAAAATTAATGGATCGATAATTCTCAAATCGTGTTTATTTCACTCTCCGCACATTTATATTTACACTGACTTACTCCTGACGCCGGTCCCGGGATCCGACCCGTTTACAGACCCAGAGCGGAACCGGAGCAGATTCTCAACCACTGGATTGTATATCCAATCCAGAAGAAAGAATGAAGTTTCTCCGAGAATTTATTCCCAGTGAAGGTGTGGAGATGGGACTTGGTCTCCGCGTTGTAAAATGAAATTGTCCCGGACTCGTAACTGAGATAAACTCCCACCCTCCCAGGGATGGGACCGGCAGAGAGACGGGATCGAGGGGAGGTAAGAACCAACATCACATCATCAATCTGCCCGATGATCCAGAATCCGGTCTCCAGACTCCGTGTGAACTCTCCCTTCCTCTCCACAGACTCAGCGGCGACTCCCAGACCCCAACGCCGACTCCCCGTCACTTCCACCTCCCAGTAATGTCTCCCCGATGTGAATCCCTCCGATCCCAGCACACAAGCCGAGAATGTGAACCTCTTTCCAGTGTCAGGGCGATTCCTCCGGGACCGGGTCCGTCTCACACTCTTCTGATCCTCAGACACCTCGAGCTCCGGATTCGCAGTTTCCACATCCAGGGTGACAGAGACTGGGGGGGTGGAGTGGAAGCAGAGAATTAGAGAGCCCCCGGGGATCGGGGAAAAATCGGGCAGCTCGGCCTCGGGACCGGGAGTGAAACCGCCGGGCCTCAGGCACAGTCGGGCGACCGACAGAAAACTTTCCTGACGTTTTGCCCAACCACAGCGGATGGACAACCAGCATCTTCCCGAGAATTTACTCGACATGGAGAGCGGATTTTTCCCGATCAACACACTCAAAATTCTGGAAGATCTCAGCGGGTCAAGCAGCATGTGTTAAGGGAGGTATACAGTCGATGTTTCAAGCCGAGATATTTCCTCTAAAATGGAAAGAAAGGCGGGGGTTAACAGTAGATAGATGTGAGGAATGGGTGGAGCAACAGCTGGATGAGGATCAGGTGAGTGAACACTGGAGGCATTTAAAATGGAGGTAAGGCCCAATTCATTCGTGCTGACCAACTCATTTTAATGATCTAATTCCATTTGCCTACATTTGCCATTACTCCTTTAAACCTTTCCCACCACGTACCTGTCCAAGCAACAAATACAAAATGCTGGAGGAACCCAGCAGTCCAGGCGGCATCCATGGCTGAAACCCTTCGGCAGGGCTGGAGAGAAACGGCTGAGGAGTAGATTTAAAAGGTGGGTGTGGGAAGGGAGGGAGATCCACCAGGTGATATGTGAAATCTGGAGGGGGAGTGATGAAGTAACAAGCTGGGAAGTTGATTGGCAAGATGAGCTGAGAGAGGGAAAAGGCAATGGGAAATGGAGAAGGAGGAGGGGCGGTTTGGGGGCATTACCGGAAGTTTAATAATGATATTCCTGCCATCAGGTTAGAGGTTCCCCAAATAGAAAATAAGGTGTTGTTCCTCCAACCCAAGTGTAGTCTTATCCCGACAGTGGAGGACATATCGGAATGGGAATGGGGAGTGGACGCTGGGAGATCTTGTTCTGGCGGACGGGGCGTAGCTGCTCGGCAAAACGGTCTCCCAAACTACACTGGGTCTCACCGATATACAGGAGGCCACACGAGGAACACCGGACACAGTATATGACCCCAGCAGACTCACAGGTCAATTGACACCTCAGGTGGAAGGGCTGTTTGGAGCCCTGGATGGTAGTGAGAGAGAATGTGTAGAGGCAAATGTAGCACTTGTTATGCTTGCAAGGATCAGTGCCAGGAGGGAGATCCATGGAGAGGGACGAACAGACAAGGGAATTGCATGGGGTGGGAGGGAAAGATGTGCTTGGTGGTGGGATCTCATTGGAGATGGCAGAAGTTTCGGAGAATTATTTGCTGGACGCAGAGGCTGGTGGGATGGTAGATGAGGGCAAGAGGAACCCTATCCCTGGTAGGGTGGCGGAGGATTGGGTATGAGCAGATGTGCATGAAATGGAAGCGATGCAGTTGAGGGTAGTGTTGATGGTGGAGGAAGGGAAGACCCTTTCTTTGAAAAAAGAGGACATGTCCTTTGTTCTAGAATGAAAAGTCTCATCCTGACAGCAGAATCGGAGGAGACGGAGGGACTGAGAGAAGGGGATGGCGATGGCGGTGTTACAAGTAGCAGGGTGGGATGAGGTATAGTCCAGGTAGCTGTGAGAGTCCTTTGGTTTATAATAGAGATCGGTGGATAAGCTGTCACCAGAGATAGAGACCGTGAGATCAAGAAAGGGAAGAAAGGAATCAGAAATGAACTATGTGAATTTGAGGGCAGGGTAGAAGCTGGAGGCGAAGTGGATGAAGTTGACAAGTTCAGCATGGGTGCAGGGAGCAGCACCAATACAGTCGTCAATGTAGTGTAGGGAAAGTGTGGGATGGTCACCAGTGTGGGCTTGTAACATAGACTGTTCCAAGTAGCCAACAAAAAGGTAGGCATAGCTGGGACCCACCTTTGGCTCCACCTTTTGTCTAAATGAAATGGGAGGAGCCAAAGGAGAAAATATTGAGAGTGAGGACGAGTTCCGCTAAGCAGAGGAGAGTGGTGGTAGAGAGGAGCTGGTTAGTTCTAGTGTCCAGAAAAAGACAGAGAGCTTTGAGGCCTTTCCTGTCCTGATGTGTTTTAAATCATTGTAACAGTACCCACCTCTACAGTTTCCTTCGCAGCCTCCTGAGATCCAGGAAAAAGTCCCAGAATATCCAGCCTCTCCTTATAACCCATACCCTCCAGTCCAGTGACATCCTTGCAAATCTGTTTTATACCCACTCAGTTTAATAACATCCTTCCTGCAGGTACATAACCAGAACTGTTCAGAGTGATCCAAATCACAAAGAGAAGAAAGAGTGTGGATGCTGGAAATCCAAAGCAACACACACAAAATCTCAGACCGAAACATCAATGAGTTTATTAATTTCCATTGATGCTGCCTGACCTGCTGAGTTCCTCCAACATTGTGTGTGTGTTGCTTGGATTTCCAGCATCTGCAGGTTTTCTCTTGTTTAGTGTCATAAAGAAAGCTTTGCCACATTGCCCTTCATAAATGAAAGTATTGAGTACAGGAGATGGGATGTTATGATGAAGTTGTATGAGATGTTGGTGATGCATAATTTGGAGTGTTATGTGCAGTTTTGGTCACCTACCTGCAAGAAAGATATAAAAAAGAATGGAAGAGAACAGAGAACATTTACAGGAATGTTGCTTGGACTGGAGGACCTGATTTATAAGGAAAGATTGAACAGGTTAAGACTTTATTCCTTGTTAGGAAGAAGGCTGAGGGAGATTTGAGAGAGGCATGCAAAATTATGAGGAGAGTAAATACAAATGGTGGGTAGGACTGCAATTGGAGGTTATGTGTGAGGGTGAAAGGTGAAAAGTTTAAGGGGAACATGAGGGGAAACTTCTTCACTCAGAGGGTTGTGAAGAGTGTGGAATGAGCTGCCAATGCAGGTGATACATGTAAACTCGATTTCAATGTTCAAGAGAAGTTTGGACAGATACGTGGATTGCAGAGGTGTGGAGGGTTATGGTCACGGTGCAGGTCGATGGGAGTAGGCAGTTTAAATGTTTTGGTATGAACTAGATGGGCCAAACAGCCTGTTTCTGTGTTGTACTTTTCTGTCACTCTATGACTCTAGTACAAAAACAAACTGGTTAGGAAGTTAATTGGTCATTGTAAAATCTCCTTTGATTAAGCTAGTGTTGAAGAGCGACTGTTGCTGGGTGGAGCAGGTCATTGGTCTGGGACGGCCTATTTCACACTGTATCTAAATAAACAAGTAACCTCTTCACTGCCCATGAAACCACCAATCGTAGAGTCCTCAACAAACCTACTAAACACGTTACCTACATTCTCTCCAAATCATTTATATGAATGATGAAAAACAGTGGACCCAGCACCGATCCCTGCAGCACAACCGCTGGCCACAGGACTCCACCCAGACAATTCTGTATCCTATTCCAGATCGTACTGTATCCCATCTGATCTAACTCTCTACTACCTGTCAAATCCCTCGTTAAACTCCATGGAGGCGATGTCTACTGCACTTTCATCAGCTGTAGTTTATTTCAGATACAGCACGGAATAGGCCCTTCCGGCCCTTTGATCCCGCCACCCAGCAACCCCTGATATAATCCGAGCCTGACCATGGGACAAGTTACAATGACCCTCACCATACAGAAACCCCTGATTTAATCCGAGCCTGACCATGGGACAAGTTACAATGACCCTCACCACCCAGCAACTCCTGATTTAATCCGAGCCTGACCATGGGACAAGTTACAATGACCCCCACCACCCAGCAACCCCTGACTTAATCCGAGCCTGACCATGGGACAAGTTACAATGACCCCAACCACCCAGCAACCCCTGATTTAATCCGAGCCTGACCATGGGACAAGTTACAATGACCCTCACCACCCAGCAACCCCTGATTTAATCCGAGCCTGACTATGGGACAAGTTACAATGACCTCACCACCCAACAGCCCCTGATTTAGTCCGAGCCTCACCATGGGTTAATTGAACTGTGGGAGGAACTAGACCACCTCGAGGAAACCCACACGATCTCGGGGAGAACATAGCAGGGAAGTCCAGTCCATAAGCCAAACGTCAGTGGTGGGAAAGTTTCTGAGAGACAGGATCGAACAGTATTTGGAAAGATGAGGACTGATCAGGGACAATCAGCATGACGCTGTGCATGGAAAATCACGTTTGTTGAAGAGGTGACAGAGAGGATTGACCAGGACAGGGCGGTAGACATTGTCCACATGAACTACACCAAGGCCTTTGAAGTTGATCATAGACCACACTTGGAGTTTGTGTGCATTTCTGGGCCCCCGGCTCTGGAAAGGATGTCATTACAGGAAGATGTTACCAGGGCTGGAGGGCTTGGGTTCAAAGGAGAGACTGGATAAACTGGGGCTATTTCCCTGGGGCGTTGGATGTTGAGGGGGGGAGGGGACCCCTTTTCGAGGTATATAAAATCATGAGGGCAAAAGTAAAGTGTATACACATGGTCTCTTTCCCCAGAATATCAGAGTCCAAAAACAGAGGGCAGAGATTGAAGAGAAAGTTTTTTAAATGATCTGTGAGGGATGTGAGTACATATGCAATTTCTTGCTAGAGGAAGCCATAGAAATAGGGATAATTAAAATATTTTGAAATAAATTAGGCAGGTAAATATATAGGAAGTAGTTAGAGGAAAATGGGACAAACACACGGAAATGTGTCTGTTTTCCTGGCGATGTGCCCCACTTTGATGATGCATTTGGATATGTGTCACTGTGTGTGAGTGTGTGTTGCTGTGGTACTAACAATGTGCAATGCTGAGGCTCTGACTACGATCTGCCAACCCTTCTTCTGTATGTGTGTGAGAGAGATTCGTCAGAGCAGTTATGCTGTGTGGGCTTCTCCCATCGTTCACCGAGGTCAATGCTGATCGGTGTGTCCGGGCTCAGTCTGACAATGCTTCAACGCCGTGGTTTGATTACAACAGTGAGACTCGCAAGTCCAGCAGGCGGCAGACCTGTGTCAATCAGACTGCGGTCACAGACAGGGCAGACAGGGTGACAGGCACGAAGGACTGGTGTATTTTTCTGACAATCCTTGTCACTGCAGTGATACCAAATGTTATCCCCTTTAATGTCATTAATGAAATATTAATTCCAGAACTACTGTGGCAGGATTCCAGCGCATGTATTGACATTTTTTCCAGTATGAGTGGGATCAGGACGCTGTGGTTTATCTAACAGTCCGGTGAAGTGGTTATATTTTGTCCCAGTGTTGGTGCGTTCAGGGGTCTGACTTCTGCACATGATCACGTGACAGTGATGCCTCCCTGCAGGTGGAGTTGGGGCCAGAATAAACTTCAGTTCCCCTTCAGCCTATTATTACAGCCAAATTTGTTTCTATTATTAATTAATTGTGTCTGAAACAAGGGCAAATGAATCTGTATGTTTTACCTCGCTTAATGCCATCAAACGCTTTTCCGAATGCTGCGTCGAACAAATAGGGGTGATAGAATTTTTCAGCCAGTAGGGCACCATCTGTCACTGACAATATCTGGGCAGCATCACTGATCCTGAAAATATTATACAGCTGGTTATAAACTGAGCATCAGCAACATTTGAACTACTTTACAAATTCATACAGAGTTTCAGTATAGACCATGTCCTACCTTCTCTTCCGACGACCTTCCTCCTGAAATCAATCAAACACAGATCTCAACTGACTGAGACTGACCATTCGCATCGCAATAGCAGGAATCTGAGCCAAGTCATTAAAAGCTGCTGGTAGTTGAGGAGGACGATGGCGCCTAATAGCGACTGCTTTGCTAGCATCTTCGGAAACAGCTCTATTTCTGTATTTAGTATCCCTACTTTTCCCTTTCAGGGTTCTTTTGAAGACCCTGACCTGGATTTACACGCTGCCTTCAGTTCTTTGCAGGAATGAGACCCACTCTCGGGGTCTCACGACTGGCCACTGTTCGATATATCGCGGACGCAGCCTAGAAGACTAGCACGCCTTCAGATTTCCAGGGTTCCGTGGCTCTGGAGGTGGGCAGACTCGAGGTCGGTGCTTCTGTGGGGAATCGGTGTGTCCTGGGAGATGGAAGATCGAAAGCAACAAGCTAGCTGCTGGCTGTGTGACCCGAGACCTGAGTTCTTTTGGCACAGAGCTTGAAAACAACAATGCAACAGGCTTTTAACACCGTAAATCATCGAGCTGTTTGTTATGTCTCCCCTCTCGCTGTGAAACGGGTCACCTCTTTTTCCCTTTTCTGGGAGAGAGAACCTGTGTTATGTTGAATTACTGGGTGAACGAGCAGTCTTTGGGGTACTGCAGGTCTCTGTCTTTATTGATGTTTGCTGCACGCTTGAGTGCTCGGTGGAGGGTGCTGATGCTTTTTTGCTGGTGGGGAGGGGTAGTCGTTGCCTTGCTGCTGCTTATGCGTGGGAGGGGGAAGCTGGGGGGGGGGGACAGAGGGACACAGAACCACGGGAGAAAGTACAAGGAATTTTATGAGAATTATAGCATAACTGAGGGATGGAACTTACAGGAGAGACCGGACAGGATGTGCTTTTTTATCTGGATACGATGTCAGGGAGGATCAGATGCCGGAATTTAACATTCCGAATGGATTTGATGGAGTGGAAGTGGAGAAAATACTTCTGTTTTTACGAGATCAAAAGTCAATCAGAAA
Source organism: Mobula birostris (assembly GCF_030028105.1). NCBI lineage: Eukaryota > Metazoa > Chordata > Chondrichthyes > Myliobatiformes > Myliobatidae > Mobula > Mobula birostris. Next base: position 202,802,029 of record NC_092374.1, read on the forward strand.
ACATCATTTGGTTGTTAATAAATTCAACAAGAAATGTGGTGAAGAGGATATCAGAAACACACTGATAATCTGTGACTGTAACTGAGTGTTACTCTGAGTAACAGGGGATATTATACGTGGGGATCACAGAAACGATCAGCAGCTCAGTGCTCTGATCAGAGTAACTCATTCCCGAGAAGGTTGCAGACTGTCCTTTGATGTACAGATGCTGTGGGAGGCCAGTTTGGGACAATGACAATTCTGAACAGTCAAAACATCTGCATGGTGAAAATCAGGTTATAACTACAGTATTTGAGATAAAATGCATCATTTTGTGACGGTGCACTTTTATAGAACCAAACTGAAATCTCTCACCATGAGGAATGTGATATTTTCTTGTTGATCCATCTGTTCCTGTAACTTTGAGATTTCCTCCTGGAGAGAATTTAAATTATCTTGAATCTGTCGAAGATTTTTTTCCATGGGATTCAGAATCCTCTCCTCTTCTTCCCTGAGATTTCGGAGTGCACGCTGCTCTTTCTCAGTGAGAATCCGGTGCAGTTCACCAAAATGGGATGTGATCTGGGACTGAAGGCTGTGTGACTGTTCCTGTCCAATGAAAGGAGAGACTAGTTTACTATTTGAGGCTATTTTTTTTTGTAATTCCTTATGACATGGAAGGTGACCATTCAGCACATTAACTTCTCTGCTGGTTCTCAGAATAACCCCCTCCATCACATTCCCCCACGTCTCTTTGAACCATATATTCTGTCTCTGACCCACTAACTCCGACCTGATTCACAGACCACCCACAATCACAAGGTTAATTACAGTAGCCAATTTACCGTTCCACCATGCAGTGTCGGCTAAAGGATGGTACTGGCTACGGGGAGAACATGCAAACTCCACGCAAACAGCTCTAGGGGTCAGCATCGATCCCAGGTTACTGGAGCTGCGATACTCTGCTATTCTGCATTAAAGGCAATAAAACTACACAGCGAATTTGTAAATTCTACTCAGCAGCCTCACCCGAACTCCAGAAATCTTTTCTTTCTGTTGTTGCTCCATTTCCTCGAAGTCTGATTTCTTTTTAGTGAAAAAGTCTAAGGAAGATTGAACCCGACCCTGGGAATCAGAGAGTGAAGACATTAGATCAAAATATGCAACTAACTAAACAGCTGATCAAGAGCTGGCTAGTTTTACCTTGTAGATTTCAACTGCTTCGGTAACCGGCATAAAGTTGTGAGACTTGTGTTCCCGCCCATCTCCACAGATCAGGCAGATCAGTGTCTTGTCCGTCTGACAAAACAGCTTCAGTTCTTCCTCATGTTTCTCGCAGTGAAGTTTACTTTCCTTCTCTTTCTGATTCGGGTTTAGTTTTCGAGCTTTCTCAGACAGGTTTGTCAAGGCTCGACTGACCCTGAGGGTCCCGTCCGCAAACTCCTCTCCACATTCCGGGCAGGAGTTTCTCTCCTCCCTTTCCCAACACCGTGTGATGCAGGAGCGGCAGAAGTTGTGTTCACACTCCAGTATTACCGGATCGGTAAAGAAATCCAGGCAGATGGGACCAATTACCTCCTCGGTTAAACTCTCGATCTGTCGTTTCGAAGTCATGTTCACTCTCCGTACTTCCTGGTTCAGAATCCTTTCACGATCAGGGAGCTGCTGAACGCCGGCGGTACCGCGATTGTCCTCTAGGGGCGCTGCAGTCTCGGGAATGAATGTTCCTTTTCAGTGAGCAGGAATCGTGCTCATTTCCACAGCAGGGATCAGAAACACTTTAAACAAGTCTAACATAAATAAAGCCAGAGACCTCACTTGTTCTGAACAGGGCCCACTTATGGAAATGTTTTCCCCCTGCCTGTCTTCGAAACCCCGTCAGCCCCAAGCAGCAGGGGCACTGGGATGGAATCTCGACTCACAAACACAAGAGATTCTGCAGATGCTGGAATTCTAGAGCAACCGGTCAGGCAGCATATGGAGAGGAATAAACAGCGTTGAAGGTTCTCGGTCTGAAACGGCGACCATTCTCCTCTCCATAGCTGCTGCCTGACCCCCTGAGTTCCTCTAGTATTTTGATTGTGTTTCTCTGCAATCTCCACGTCACTGAGTCTGACAGTCTTCATCTGGCAGCCTTTACAACAGCAGCTCGAGGGACAGAGGGACTGGGGGTTGGGTTGTGGGTGTGGGGACCAGTCCCCCACTTAAATATGGTTCAGATAGAACAGCACAGAAAGAACCTGCCAAACAGCAGTGGTGAGTTTCGGGAACAAGTCAGTTTATTCAGACCCTTTTACAGTGAATATCAGGGAACACTTCGAGTGTGATCTCAAAGATACTCCACGGAGTCAATGATCCTACGGGTTCCTGTTATACAATGGTGACATGCGTATCTTATAAAAAAAATCATCAGGAATCTGCATTTCTCTGTAGTATTGGATCTTTAATTGTTCCTCTGTGGTCTATCTCTATCTCACTGATAGTCATTTCGCAGTGCTCTCTGTAATTCTCTGTTTTCATTATTGACCCTGTTTTCCTGCCGTGACTCTCATTATCTGATGATAAACTCTCCTGCCGTGGTCTGCAATCCAGCCTCCACCTGTTTACCTTTGATCCAGTGAGCTTCACCTTGCTGACGGAACACATCCACAATCTAATCACTGCACTGACTGTCACATCGTCATCTCTCAGTGACCTTCTCCCTGGGTCTAATTAATTTTACTACCATAATTTCCCAGATTGTAAGGCACCTTGTTTAAACATTTTATAAGCTTTTCCGCTTCTCTTATGATTCCCGAGATCGCTTCCTCAGATATTACTGCCTGACACTGTGTGGTGTGATTGTCACTTGCCACCTGTCAGCCCAGGCCTGGATATTGCCCAGGTCTTGCTGCATTTGTGTTGTGGGCTGCTTCATTATCTGAGGAGTGGTAGATGGTGCTGAACATTGTGTCGTTATCAGTGACCATCCCGACCTCTGACCTTACGATGGACAGAAGGTCGTTGATGAAGCAGCTGAGGGTGTTTGGGCCGAGGACTCTGTCCTGGGGAGTTCCTGCAGAGATGTCCTGTGGCTGAGATGATCAGTTCCAAACACCACAACCATCTTCCTTGTGCCGGGGATGACACAAAGATTCCCACTGATTACCCCATTATTCCTTCACTTGCTCTATTTATTCTATAATTCATAGTGATGTTATGTCTGTGCACTGAACTGCTGCTGCAAAGCAACACATTTCACATCAGATATAACAGAGATAATAAACCCGATTCTGATTCTGTTTCTGCAGATTAGTCAGGCCCAATGATCTGTCTGATCCGACCTCTCCCAATCGTGTGTGTAAACCATCTCAACAGCCCATAATCTCTCAGTTCATCCAACAGATCACACACACACACACAGAGCTCTGAAGACAACTCCTTCCCTCCACAACGGTGAGATATTACAGAAGGCAGGACCCTCAAGTCTGGCCAGGTTTCCTGCAGGTTGCAATATTTCATCATCCCTCTGTAAACAAGAGACATTTGACCTGCCGGCCTCAGTGCTGATGCTCCTGTTTCCGGTGAGCTCAGTGACATTGAGTCATTCAGCATGGAAACTGCTGCTGGAAGATCATCAGCTCAGTGAGAGACGCTCTTTGGTCCGCCCGAAACCTGTTGGTCTCCCAGCACAGCGAGATATCTGTCAGGAAATGCTGCCAAGATTGAAAAGTTGCATCACCTCTGAGACAACCTGAAGGGCACTGGTTTAAACATGACCGACTGGATCGACCAAATGGCACTCAGAATGTAAAATATTTTTACACCATGTTCAGTATTTAGTATATATTTTTATTAAGAATTAAAGGCACATTTGAAATGCAAAATGCAGCTCAGATACAGGCCAGACCTTATTAACCATTATCGACTCTCTTACGCTAATCCTACACTGCAGATCCCACATTGGTCTCATCGATCACCTCAGTTCTGGACTGAAAATGTGTCATCCTCAACTCCGGGAGACACTGGAGAAGGTGCAGTTCCCTGCATAAGGAAACAGTTAATTGTGATTCCTCCTTGGCACATGCCAAAATAAAATGGAAGTTCAAAGACACAATGGTGTCAGGTTGGAATGTGGTAACAGTCTGTTTTCTCTCAAATTGACCACTGTCTTGTCTCTTTTGAACGCACATCATGAAGGTGAAATACTGATGAAGAATGTTTTCCTCCTTACAGACCCGTTGTCTCCTTCTTCCGAAATTCTGTGTCTGGGCTGAAGGTCGTTATAGATAAGAAAGTTCAGCTGCAACCACCCAGCTAAGGAAAATACTGGGGTGATAATTATGTTATCTTTTGATGGAATAATGGTATAGATGGTATAAAAAGGGCATTTTCTTTGTGCAGTGGGAGAGTTTTGTCTGAGGCAAGATCACCGCCATTGTCAGTGCTGAGATTTAGAGAAGACCGGGACGAGGGGATGGGGACTAGGGATGGGGAGCTATCAGAAAAATTGTCGGATCAGTGACGCCCTTCTGACATTGCAGAGATCGGCTCAGTGAATGATAAGTATTATTTTGATTCTGTACTGCAACTCCTGCTTCCTCTGGGGGTAGCGAAGATTTAGCACAACATCTAAAACTTTGAGAAATTTAAATAGGTGTGTGGTGGAGAACATATTGACTGGTTGCATCAGAGTCTGGTACGGAAACACGAATACCCCAGCATTGAGCACATCAAAACAGACCATTGTTGCAGGAAAGCAGCACACCCCACCACCCAGCTCATGCTCTCTTCTCACTGCTGCTATCAGGATTCAAGTGAGCTGGTTCAGATAACTTCAAATTCACTCGCCCCGTCACTGAACTGTTCCCACAACCTATGGACTCACTTTCAAGTACACCTTATCTCATGTTCTTGATATTATTGCTTGCTTCCTTGCTTGCTTGCTTGCTTATCTATTTGTTTGTTTGTTTATTACTATTTTTTTTGTTTTTCTTTCTCCTTGTATTTGCAGTTTGTTGCCTTTTGCACACTGGTTGTCTGCCCTGTTTGTGCAGTTTTTCAATGATTCTTTTGAAATTGTTGGATTAATTGACTATGCCCACTTTAAAATTAATCAATTTACTTTGAACTTTGGACTGAACACAGTGAACATGGGGTACAGAGGATGTTCTAAACACAGTGCATTGGTTACCCCTGTGTAATCCAACAGATACACAGGGGTAACCAATATTAAAAGATGCAAATGTAGATATGTGTACTAAGAAATTAAGAAATAGCAGCAGATAAGGCCATTTGGCCCCTTGTGCCTGCCTTGTCCTTCAGTCAGAACGTGGCTGACCTTTGACCTCAGAGCCACTTTCCTGCGCCATCCCCATCATCACGGAGCCCCAAAAATCCAGAAACCTTGTGGAGAGAATTCCAAAATTTCACTGCGTTCTGGGTGAAGAAATTTCTCATCTCAGTCCTGCAGAGGCAACTTCTTAGCCTGTGACTCTGATTCCACACATCAGCCAGGTGAAACATCATTCCTGCCTCTGCTCTGTCAATACCCTGTGAGACTGTGTCTGTCTCAGTCAGACCACTTCTTATTCTTCTGATTTTAAGACAGGCCCAGCAGTGTAATCTCTCTGAGGGCACTCCGTGGAGGATAAGACTTTAAAGTGGGAGGGTCAAAGTTAAATCAGGATGTTACGTTTCAGGACATTAATGTTCTCCTCATTGAATTCCCCAGTTTCAAATGACCTTCTCCATAGATGACAAGTATTTATTTCAGACCTCACCCATCTGCTGTATCTCCACACACAGATGAGCACACGGATCCCTCAAGGGACATATTCCCTCACTAGTTACTAATTTTTCCAACAGATTCATAGAATCGGTTAAAGTTATCTCATCTCTTCTTTATGCCCTCCTGATTTCCCCCTTCAGTGTACTCCTACTTTCCTTCTATTCCTCAAGGGAATCACTTCATCCCAGTTACTTTCACCTGACAAACAACTCCATCATGTTCCTGATTAGATCCTCAATAACCCTCATCAGCCAGGGTTCCCTCATCCCATCAGTGTTGCCCTTCACTCTAACAGGAACGTGCAGATACTGATCCTTCCAAACTCCGATAAATGTCCTCACTCACTAGATTTCCATTACTTGGGAACACCCTCCTGTTCTACACATCCATTTACTCCCTGGACTTTTCCATCCTTCCTCAGTTCAGTCTGACAATTGATCTGATGAGAAATAGGGAGATAAAAGGTCCCTTTCTGGATCCGTGCCTGTGTGTTGAGCAAAGAATGAGTGAGGTCTGGTTCCCCTCATCTGAGTTTACTGTGGAGAAGGGAATGGAAGCTGGTGAACGTCGGGAAGAGAATAAAAGCTATTGTCCTGAAAAATTACAAAAGAGGAGATGCTGGAAGTCTTAAACACATAAAGCTGGATAAACTCCTGGGGCCTGATGAAGTCTGTCCTCGGACTTTGTTGGGAAACAGGCAAGAATTTTCTGAGGCTTTGCCGAGATAATTGGAACAATTGATAGTAATTTGTATCTGTTGTACTATAGTCATAGGGTCGAGCAGCATCAGGGAGTGGGGGTGTGGTGGGAGGAACCTTTCCCTTTCACAGGTGTTTCTCCAGAAGATGTGGGCATGTGTCCACTGGGGTGGGGGGGAGCCTTGATCAAAAGGGATATGTTTACAGGTGCAGGATACGCAGGAATTAGAATCAGGTTTATTATCATGAACATGTTGTGAATTTTGTTGCTTTGCTGCCACAGTACAGTAGTACAGAGAAATACAGAGAAATCACTGAGGTATATGAAATACAATAAAAATAAAAGTAAATAAGTATTGCAAAAAACAAGAAAAACAGTGAGGCAGTGTTCATGAGTTCATGGACTGTTCAGGAATCTCATGGCAGAGAAGAAGCAGTTGCTAAAACATTGAGTGTGTGTCTTCAGGCTCCTGTACCTACTCCTGATGGTAGTAATGAGAAGAGGGCATGTCCTGGATGGTGAGGGTCTTTCAAGATGGACGCCACCTTCTTGTGGCATCACCTGTTGCAGATGTGTTCTCTGGTGGGGAGACTCATGTCTTTGATGGAGCTGGCTGAGTTTACAATCTTCTGCAGCATTTTCTGATCCTATGCACTGGAGCCTCCATACCAGGTGGTGGTGCAACCAGTCAGGTATCTGTCGAAATTTGTCAGGTTTCTGATTGCAAAGCAAATCGCCTCCAACTCCTGATGAAATATAATTACTGGCATGCCTCCTGCATAATTGCATCAATATGTTGGTGCAAGAAAAATTTTCACAGATGCTGTTACCCAGGAACTGGAAACTGCTCACCCTTCCTATTGCTGATCTCTCAATGAGTACTGGTGTGTGTTTCCATGACTTTCCCTTCCTGAATTCCACAATCAATTCCTTGATCTTACTGACATTCAGTGTAATATTGCTGTTGCTACCCCACTGAACCAGCTGATCCATCTCACTCCTGTAGGCCTCTGCTTCATCATCTAAGGTTCTGCTAAAAACAGCTCTATCATCGGCAAATTTGTGTTTGACCTGTGCCTACCCACTGAGATCTCACTGCTGCTGGGCAAACAATTGAAGGGTATATTGTTCAAAGAGGAAACATGAGTGATATTGGTACTTTGTACATGGGCTGTATTAGTGATGACACCACAGATCTGACGGCATTCTGAATGTACAGATAGGGTGATAGCATTAATATGCAATCGTGCACTGTTTTATTTCTATCATAACTTTTAATGCATAAAGTTTAATCCTGAAATAAAAAGTGGAAATAATCAGTGTTATTGGGATTGAGAGGGCAGAGAGCTTTATGGTTCAAATGTGAACATCACTAGCCTGTCCTGATTCATCTACATTGATGCCCTGACAACAAAGCTCAGGAACATCTCTATTTCCTCAGGAGGCCAGCAAAATTGGGCATGGTCTCATCGATTGTTACCTATTTTTATCATTGCACCATAGAAAGCATTCTGTCTGCATACACAATCGTTTCATTTGGCAACTGCTCTGCACGTGACAGCAGGAAACTGCAGAAAGCTGTGGACACAGTTCAGCACGTCACCGAAAACAGCCTCCCCTCCACAGACTATGTCCTTACTACTTGCTGCTTCAGTAAAACATAGAATAGTACAGCACAGTACAGACCTTCGGCCCACAATGTTGTGCGGACCCTCAAAACTTGCCTCCCATATAAGCCCCCACCTTAAATTCCTCCATATACCTGTCCCTTAAACTTGAACTTCAGTAGTGTATCTGCCTCCACCCCTGACTCAGGCAGTGCATTTCCCTCACCAACCACTCTCTGAGTAAAAATCCTTCCTCTAATATTCCCTTTAAACTTCCTACCCGTTACCTTAAAGCCATGTCCTCTTGTATTAAGCAGTGGTGCCCTGGGAAAGAGGCACTGGCTATCCACTCTATCTATTCCTCTTATTATCTTGTATACCTCTATCATGTCTCCCCTCATCCTCCTTCTCTCCAAAGGGTAAAGCCCTATCTCCCTTAATCTCTGATCATAATGCATACTCTCTAAACCAGGCAGCATCCTGGTAAATATCCTCTGTACCATTTCCAATGCTTCCACATCCTTCCTATAGTGAGGCAACCAGAACTGGACACAGTACTCCAAGTGCGGCCTAACCAGCGTTTTATAGAGCTGCATCATTACATCGTGACTCTTAAACTCTATCCCTCAGCTTATGAAAGCTAACATCCCATAAGCTTTCTTAACGACCCTATCCAACTGTGGGGCAACTGTCAAGGATCTGTGGACATGTACCCCCAGATCCCTCTGCTCCTCCACACTACCAAGTATCCTGCCATTTACTTTGAACTCTGCATTGGAATTTGTCCTTCCAAAGTGTACCACCTCACTTTTCTCCAGGTTGAACTACATCTGCCACTTCTCAGCCCACTTCTGCATCCTATCAATGTCTCTCTGCAATCTTTGACAATCCTCTACACTACCTACAACACCACCAACCTTTGTGCCGTCTGCAAACTTGCCAACCCACCCTTCTACCCCCACATCCAGGTCGTTAATAAAAATCACGAAAAGTAGAGGTCCCAGAACAGATCTTTGTGAGACACCACTAGTCACAATCCTCCAATCTGAATGTACTCCCTCCACAACCACCTTCTGCCTTCTGCAGGCAAGCCAATTCTGAATCCACCTGGCCAAACTTCCATGCATCCCATGCCTTCTGACTTTCTGAATAAGCCTACCGTGTGGAACCTTGTCAAATGCCTTACTAAAATCCATATAGATCACATCCACTGCACTACCCACATCTATATGCCTGGTCACCCCTCAAAGAACTCTAACAGGCTTGTTAGACACGATCTGCCCTTCGCAAAGCCATGCTGACTGTCCCTGATCAGATCATGATTCTCTAAATGCCCATAGATCCTATCTCTAAGAATCTTTTCCAACAGCCTTCCCATCACAGACATAAGGCTCACTAGTCTATAATTGCCCAGACTACACTTACAACCTTTTTTGAACAAGGGGACAACATTTGCCTCCCTCCAATCCTCCGGTACCATTCCCAAGGACAACGAGGACATAAAGATCCTAGCCACAGGCTCAGCAATTTCTTCCCTCATCTCGTGGAGCAGCCTGGGGACTATTCCATCACGCCCCGGGGACCTATCCGTCCTAATGTATTTTAACAACTCCAACACCTCATCTCCCTTAATATCAACATGCTCCAGAACATCAACCTCCCTCATATTGTCCTCACCATCATCAAGTTCCCTCTCATTGGTGAATACCGAAGAGAAGTATTCATTGAGGACCTCGCTCACTTCCACAGCCTCCAGGCACATCTTCCCACCTTAATCTTAATCGGTCCTACCTTCACTCCTGTCATCCTTTTCTTCTAAACATAATTGAAGAATGCCTTGGGGTTTTCCTTTACCCTACTCGCCAAGGCATTCTCATGCCCCCTTCTTACTCTTCTCAGCCCCTTCTTAAGCTCTTCTCTTGCTTCCCTATATTCCTCAATAGACCCATCTGATCCTTGCATCCTAAACCTCACGTATGCTGCCTTCTTCCACCTGACTAGATTTTCCACCTCACTTGTCACCCATGGTTCCTTCATCCTACCATTCTTTATCTTCCTCACTGGGACAAATTTATTCCTAATGTCCTGCAAACTAATGTCCTGCGATCTCTAAACATCGACCACATGTCCATAGTACATTTCCCTGCAAGAACATCACTCCAATTCACACCCGCAATTTCTAGCCTTATAGCCTCATAATTTGCCCTTCCCCAATTAAAAATTTTCCTGTCCTCTCTGATTCTATCCTTTTTCATGATAATGCTAAACGCCAGGGAGCGGTGGTCACTGTCCCCTAGATGCTCACCCACTGAGAGATCTGTGACCTGACCCGGTTCATTACCTAGTACTAGATCTAGTGTGGCATTCCCCCTGGTCAGCCTGTCCACATACCGTGACAGGAATCCGTCCTGGACACACTTAATAAACTCTGCCCCATCTAAACCCTTGGAACTAATCAGGTGCCAACCAATATTAGGGAAGTTAAAGTCACCCAGGATAACAACCCTGGTATTTTTGCATTTTTTCAAAATCTGCCTCCCAATCTGCTCCTCTGTATCTCTGCTGCTACCAGGGGGCCTATAGAGTACCCCCAAGAGAGTCACTGCTCCCTTCCTGCTCCTGACTTCCACCCATACTGACTCAAAAGAGGATCCTGCTACATTACCCACGCTTTCTGTAGCTGTAAGTGTATCCCTGACCAGTAATGCCACCCCTCCTCCACTTTTTCTCCTCTCTATCCCTTTTAATGGTCTGAAATCCAGGAATCTTGAGAATCCATTCCTGCCCTGGTGCCAGCCATGTCTCTGCAATGGCCACTACATCATAATTCCATGTATGTATCCAAGCTCTCAGTTCATCACCTTTGTTCCTCATGCTTCTTGAATTCAGGTACCCACACTTCAGCCCTTCTACCTTACTACCTTTACACCCTTTATTCTGCTTCTCTTTCCACAAAGCCTCTCTATATGTTAGATCTGGCTTTACTCCATGCACTTCTTTCACTGCTCTATCGCTGCGGGTCCCATCCCTCTCGCAAATTAGTTTAAACCCTCCTGAACCATGCTAACAACCTACCTGCAAGGATATTGCTTCCTCTCAAGTTCAGGTGCAAAAATCCAATCTGTACAGGTCCCACCTTCCTCAAAAGAGATCCCAATGATCCAAAAATCTAAAATCCTGCTCCCTGCACCAACTCCTTAGCCACGCATTCAACTGCCATCTCCTCCGATTCTTACCATCACTGTCACGTAGCACTGGCCGCAATCCTGAAAATGCCACCCTTGAGGTGCTGTTCTTCAGCCTTCTGCCTCGTTCCCGAAAATCACACTTCAGGGCCTCATCCTTCTTCCTGCCTTTGTCGTTGGTACCAACATGTATCACGACTTCTGGTTGCTTTCCCTCTCATACCAGGATGTCATGCACCTGGTTAGAGACCTTCCGGACCCTGGCACCTGGGAGGCAATAAATCATGCGGATGTCCTTCTCACGTCCACAAAATCTCCTGTCTACTCCCCTGACTATAGAGTCTCCAATGACAACAGCTCTCCTCTTCTCTGTCCCACCCTTCTGCACCACCGGGTCAGACTCGGTGCTGGAGGCCCTGCCACCGTGGCTTACACCTGGTCGGTCATCCCCGCCAACAGTATCCAGGACGGTAAACTTATTATTCAGGACAATGGCTACGGGGGTGCTCTGTACTACCTGTCTGCTCACCTTCGTTTTCCCCCCTCTGACGGTCACCCAACGACCTGCTTCCGACAGCCTAGGTATGACTACCTCCCTGTAGCTCTCATCTATGACTACCTCATTCTCCCTTATGAGTCGAAGGTCATCCAGTTGCTGCTCCACATTCCTTACATGGTCTTCCAGATGGCCCAGCCGCATGCACTTCTGGCAGATGTGACTCTGTGGGAGAGGGGCGTTCCCCCAAGACTGCCACATCTCACATGAGAGGCACATCACCGTCTCAGGAGGTATTGTAATGACTAACAGTGAGCAAGCTTGTCCTCCGCCTCTCGGCTCAAAGCCTCAAAGCTCCACTCCTTCACCGGCCCACTCACTCACTGGCCACTTTCCAAAGTATGTGTACTGTTAAACTGATGTTGTATGTCAGCCAGGTAATACTGTTCCTGCTGCAAAATTTTGTAGAGGTAACTCAAGTTTTGGGATGTATTTCAACTGCAGGGAAAGGAAATCTTTTGAGAATTGATGGGAACATGAATGCCGCTAAATACAGTGGGAACCTGGATAAAATTCTGCTAGAAAGCTTGCACTGGAGAGGAAGTTTGACATTCATCAGGAGAACACCGCAAAGCTCATTGCAAAAGCAGCCGTGGAGTGGCTTCAAATGAAGAAAATTGATGTCCGTGAGCGGCCCAGTCAGCTTCCTGGCACTAACCCAATCAAACATGTAAGGCAACACCACAGAATTGCTGAACAACTAACCGGGCATGGCTTGAAAAATTTAACAAGGAGGAGTGAGCAAGTCTTGAGTCATCACGTCGTGCAAAGCTAATAGAGACTTATCCAAAATTATGATTAACTGTAATGATTGAACTCCCTATCTGCTTATCCCAGAATTGATTTGAAACATCCTGTGTTCTGTGTTGACAAGTTCCAATGTTCTGATCCATTGATGTTTTGCCAATGTCCCTACCCAACACTCAGTGATACTATCCATGTACTGGCAAAGAAAGCTGTCTCGGATGCTTTTTAAAAAGTCTACTTCCAATCCTTATGCACAAAGACAATCCAATTAAATTTCTCAACTCTTAACATTTAAAATCTCTCACTTCTGTTGTTAAACCAATTTTCTCTTGTTTTTAATCAGTTACTTCCTGGAAAATCAACTATGCTTTCACCTTATCCTTTCCATTAGAATCCCCAGTGCACCAGACTTCACAGCATCAAAATGCAATTCTGCAAATTTATCTGATTTGTAGGCCATTTGCCAATCGTCAGTCCACATTGCTAGATAATCCCCTCTGAACTATTTGCAGCACCACCTACTTTAGTGGCATTTGAGATATATACTTTCATATAAATTTCAAACAACCTATGTCCCGGAACTGACCGCAGTGACAAATCACAAAAAATACTTTCCAGCCTGAGAAACAACGTGTCATCTGCTTCCTACCACTGAGTTAATTATGAATCCAATCTGCTGCCTCCCTCTGGATTGCATGCAATCTAACCTGTAAAACGAATCTGCCCTGAGACGCTTTGTTAAAGGCCTTGCTAAAATCCATATAGAGAACATGCACCATGTATTCTTCATTTACAATCCCTGTTGCCTCCTGAAATAATCTAAGACATGACTCACTGACGCATTGGCTGATAGTTTTCTGCTCTATTTTTGCTTCCCATTTTAAACAGCAGTAGCAAGTTAGGCACTCTGCAGTTATCCAAAACCTCATATGTGGACAGGTATGAAGCAAAAACCTCCCAAGGTCCTCTGAAAAATAATCGCTGATTTCCCATTGAGCCCACAGAGTCAGGCCCTGGGGAGTTAACAAACCCAATAGACTGAAAGGCTGTAACACCTCCTCCCTGATAATTCATATGTGGGCAAAACATCACCACTCATTTCCTGCAATGACTTCACTTCCGTCAGTTTCTACAAAATAAAAATAAAGAGATTATAAATGAAGATTCATTAAAAATCTTTCTATTCCCTTTGTTCCACACACAGGTGGCCATAATGATCTTTAACAGCACCTAGTATCTCCCCAACGTCCCTTTAACTCCTCATATACCTATAGAATCTCTTGGGCATTTGTCCCGTCTTGCCTGTCAGATCCTTCTCATATCCAACTTTTACTGTCCTAACTTTAATACATTTGTACGTTTGTAGATATAAAGAGATTCTTTCTCTCTTCATGTGTGCTGCGCGTTACATGCTTGGACGACCATGGTTTTCCACATCGAACGATCCCACGCAGTGTCAATGATATCTCGCACATTGGATCTGTTAGTTGATTTTCAGTGTACATATATTTTCTTCTTTGACTTCCACTTCCGCGTTTCCCAGGCATATGGTCTTGTAATGTTAGAACATAGAACATAGAACATAGAATAGTACAGCACAGTACAGGCCCTTCGGCCCACATTGTTGTGCCGACCCTCAAACTCCGCCTCCCATATAACCCCCACCTTAAGTTCCTCCATATACCTGTCTAGTAGTCTCTTAAATTTCACTAGGGTATCTGCCTCCACCAATGACTCAGGCAGTGCATTCCACGCACCAACCACTTTCTGAGTCGAAAACCTTCCTCTAATATCCCCCTTGAACTTCCCACCCCTTACCTTAAAGCCATGTCGTCTTGTATTGAGCAGTGGTGTCCTGGGGAAGAGGCGCCGGCTGTCCACTCTATCTATTCCTCTTATTATCTTGTACACCTCTATCATGTCTCCTCTCATCCTCCTTCTCTCCAAAGAATAAAGCCCTAGCTCCCTTAATCTCTGATCATAATCCATACTCTGTAAAGCAGGAAGCATCCTGGTAAATCTCCTCTGTACCCTTTCCAATGCTTCCACATCCTTTCTACAGTGAGGCGAACAGAACTGGGCACAGTACTCCAAGTGTGGCCGAACCAGAGTTTTATAGAGCTGCATCATTACCTCGCGACTCTTAAACTCTATCCCTCGACTTATGAAAGCTAACACCCCATAAGCTTTCTTAACTACCCTATCCACCTGTGAGGCAACTTTCAGGGATCTGTGGACATGTACCCCAAGATCCCTCTGCTCCTCCACACTACTAAGTATTCTGCCACTACCAAGTATCCTGACATTTACTTTGTAATCTGACTTGGAGTTTGTCCTTCCAAAGTGTACCACCTCACATTGTCCTGACGAAGGGTCTCGGACCGAAACGTTGACTGTACCTCTTCCTAGAGATGCTACCTGGCCTGCTGCGTTCACCGGCAACTTCTATGTGTGTTGCTTGAAATTCCAGCATCTGCAGATGTCCTCGTGTTTGCACCTCACATTTCTCCGGGTTGAACTCCATCTGCTACTTCTCAGCCCACTTAAGCATTTTATTTCTCCCTTTCTGATGACATGACCCAGGAATTCAATTTGCTTCCCATTTAATGTTCTCATTAATGATCTTTTTGTATGGGCAAGTAGGAGTACTGTTTCAATAGTCACCCTATCTCTATATGATAAAGAGATTACCTTGTTCAAAATCATTTATATGCAGTGTATGACTTCCATTTCTCAATCAAGGGCTCAGTATCTGTCATCAACCAGGGTTCCTGAAATCTGCCAGCCATTTCCTTTGCCCTAACAGGAACATGCAGGTTCTGAACTCCTGACATCGCACTTTTAAAGCCCTCCCACTTGGCAGATGCATCTTTCCTGTAAACAATCAAGCCCAGTCAACCACTGTAAGATCCTGCTTACTGGCTCACAAATTTCGTCTGGTCATGTTCAGGAACTTAACTTGTTAATGGATTGCATTGTTCACTAAGACTATTTAAAATCTATAAGAATTCTGGTTATTGGAGCCAAAGTGCTCGCCGACAGGCCCAGTGTTTTATCCTCTCAATCACAGTCCTCTGTATGTTGATGAAGGAAGCTTTCTTTTTACAAATTTAACTTCATGCCTTTTCACTATGACTGGCCCAATCAATGTTATGAATTTAAAATCTACCTTGTTATGTTTACAACAACTGAAGTCTCTCTCATATCTGTGATTCTAATTCCTGCTGTCTGTTGGGGTTTCTATAATACCATATCCTTATGTCTAAGTGATACCGACAAGACCTAATGAGATGATTCAGGTAAGAATGATGCCCTCTTGATTAATCATTACTATGTCCTTTGTCCTCTAGTGGATGACTCCTCCTCCCCTCTTACCATCATCTTTGCATCCTGGAACACTGATCTGCCCATTCTGCCCTTCCCTCAATCATGTTTCTGTTATGGCTGCACTCCGGCAATAAGACAAAGTGGCGGAATTAAGCCATTCAGCCAAATCCAATCTGCTCCACCATTCCACGATGGCTGATTTCCTTTTTATCCCTTTTAACTCCAATATCTTGCTTCTTCTCCACAACCCTTTGTTGCACAGACTAATCAAAAAGGCGTCCATCTTCGTTTTATAAAGAATGGCTCGTCTCCACACCTGTCTGTGGCAAAGAATTCCAGTTTCACTACCCACTTTCTGAAGAAATTCTTCTTCATTTCAGATCTAGATGGATGCCACTCTGCTCCGAAACTGTGCATTTTGGTCCTGAACGTCTCCGCTCAAGGAAATATGTTCTTCACTTCCGCTCTATATAGGCTTTTCAATATTCAATCGGTTTCAGTGAGATTCCCCCAGTTCTTATGAATACAGCCCTGGAGCCAGCAATCACTCCTCAAACATTAACCTAGTAATTTCCCCAATCAACCCTTATGAATCTCTCTTGGACCCCCTCCAATATGAGCACATCTTTTCTTAGACAAGAGGCCCACAACTGCTCACAATACTCCAAGTACGGTCTGACCAATGCCTTGTTAAACCTTAGCATCACACCTTGCTTTTGTATACTTGTCCTCTTGAATTGAATTCTCGCAGTTGAATTGTCTTCCTTACCACTGGCTCAACCTGCAAGTTACCCTTTCGATATCCTGCAGGAGGACTCCCAAGTCCCGTTGCACCTCTGTTGTTTGAGTTTGCTTCCTGCTGAGAAAAGAGCCTATGCCATTACCGCTTATATTCATGACCACATTTCTCTGCACGATATTTTATCTACCACTCCATCCTTTCTCTCAATGTCTGTCCTTCTCCAGATTCCCTGCTTCCTCAGCACTACCTGCCACCCGACCTATCTTAGAATTGTCTGCAACTTGACCAGCAAGCCATAATTCTGTCACCCAAATCATTGATCACCCAAATCACTGACGTATAACATGAAAAGGAGTGATCCAGCAGTCCCAGAGCCAGTCACACAAGAGTTCATCCACCTGACCTGTCAATCATCTTTCAGTGAAGTAAAAGCAGTTTAAATCAATTATCTTTCCTCTCCTTTGTTTGTGCTCCTGTCTATCCTGTTGACTAAATTTTCTCTCATTGACGATAGTATTATCCCCTGCTCAGGGTCACACTGACTGCCACTCCCATTTACACAATTCCGAGCATCACTCACAAATCTGCAGGATATTGGTCCACCTCCAATTCAAAAGCAATCTATCTCTTCTGTATAAGTCTCCCTACCACAGAGGAAATTGCAGTGATCCAAGAAACTTCAATCTTGCCCCATGCATCAGTCCCTCGGTCACATATTCATCTGAATCATCATTCCATTTCTATACTCACCAATATTTGGCAGTAGGAGTAATCTAGAGATTACTGCTTTTGAAGTTGGACTTTTAAAACTTTTTTCCTGTCTCCTAACTCCCCATATCAACTGTGCAGGAGCTCAACACTCTTTTTACCATGTTATATGCACCATGAGCACTTGAGAATTTTCGGCAGCCGTTCCAACACATTGCTGACCCTGGTACTCAGGAGGCAGCACACCATCCTGCTAGATCTTTTACAGACACTGAGTCTTGAGTCTTCTCTCAACTACTTTCCCACCTGATCTCTTCCTCCCCTACTGGGCATCAGAGACGCTCTCAGTGCCAGCAGCCTGGCTACTGCTGTTGTGTCGTTCCCCATCAGTATTCAGATCGTATAATTGTTGTGAGGGGAGCAGCTACTGGGTGACCCTGCATTGTCTGACTCTTCTTCCTGTATCTCTTAGTGATCCCCAAACTCATTAGCAACCTGCACCATCGGCGTGACCACATCACTTACGATCTGGTCTCAGTGTCCGAGATGATCGATGTTTGGTCGATCGCCACCTCCATCTCCTTCACAAAGTTAGTCAAGAGCTGTAGCTGGTGAACTTCCCTCATGTGAAGTTATTGAGGACACTGACTAGCTCCCTGATATACCACACCCTGAAGCAGAGCATGTCACTGGCATAACTGACATTCCAGCTACTCTAATAGGGAGAGGGATTCTGAAGAAAACATCTGAAATTTGACTTCCCGGAGTACAACAATTCATCTGCCATTTTTCTGCCCACATTTTGAGTTGGCCTGTTTTCTGCTGAATCCTTTGGCATTCCTCCTCACTGTCCACAACTGCACCAAGTTTTTGTGACAACTATGTAGTTTCCTGGTTTGTCACTATAGCCCTTGCTAAACGAGTGAACAATATTGGCTCATCTGCAGTCCTTTGTGGCAACATGTGTAATTAAAAAGACACTACAAAGATCTCAGTGAAGGCCTTAGAAATCTGCAACATTCACTCACTCTCTCAATAACCTGGAATGATCCATCCAGTCCCAATACTTTTCCACCTTAGTGTTCTTTGGGAGTACAACGTCGCCACCAGCTTGTTATCAATATGCCATAGAATATCAGCATATACTCCCTAACCTTCCTTTCCTGCCTCACTTTCTGTTCGATGAATACTGATGTGAATTATTCATTCGGTGATTTGACCATGTTGGTAAGTAGTCTACAATCCTACCTTCTCCGTGGTGCCCCTTTTGTTTTTAATGCATATACAAGGTGCTTTGGTACTCTGTCCAATCTTGCTCAGCAAAATCATCCCCCTTCCCCCATTATCATTTAGCACTGCTGTTTCTCGTTAATTTGCATATTGCTGAATATTCATCAATTGTTTTATCTACTTTGCACTTCCAAAACTTACCTTATGGCTCCTTTTCCTTTTTTACTATGTTAGCAACATCTCTGATCATTCAATATTCTTAGATTTGGATTCTTGTCTTTCTCCCTCACAGAAACCAGTTGATATTTGAACTACTCATCTTTAAATAACTCTCACAGGACTGGTGAGAGTTACAGCTGCTCCCGGTCTCTGCTCTCCCGAGTCCTACTTAACATATTTCTCATTAGAATGCAACATACACAAAATACTGGAGGAGCTCAGCAGGCTACTCAGCATCTACAGAAAAGAGTAAACCGTCAACGTTATGGGCTGTGGCCTTTCAACAGGAAAAAAATAGTCAAGACAACCAGGTGGGGGAAAGTGAGGATGAACTACAAGGTGGTAGGTGATCAGTAGCTTGTCCTTAGTTTGGCAAATTCCCCCAAAATTGTGTCTTTCTTTGGGGATGACTGTCTTCAAAATGTTCTCTCACTGAAATTCATCAGTTGCAAAGGTCATGTCCCAATGCAAGTTCTCTTAAGTTTCCCTAATGCATTTGCTATTACTGCAATCCCCGGCAGCGAATTCCACACATTTTCTGCGTTTAAAAGATAACCTCAGACAGCATCCCCTTCCAATCACCTTAAAATTATGGTTCCTTGTTTTAGCCACTTCCATATTGGGAAAAATTATCTAGATGTCCAGTCGTTTCATGCCTCCGATTATTTTGCATAGCTCTTTCAAGTCACCTCTCATACTGCTTCCCTCCAAAGAGAAAAGCCCTATCTTGTTCCGCCTATAGTCACAGGACATCTTCTGTGAAGTTCAATGTTGAAACTGAATTTATTGCTGAAGTACAAATATCACCATATACATTTTGTTGCGGGCATGCACAGTAAATACAAAGAAACACAAAGGAATCAATGAAAAACTGCACACATCGAAGAAGGACAAAAACCAATGTACAAAAGATAACAAAGACAATAAATTGCATAAATAAACAAAAAAAAACAAAATAAAATGATAATAAATGCGAAGTAACTATCAAGAAACTGAGATGTGGATTCCCTGAATGTGATTTCATTGTTATGGTGAATGAAATTCTCCCCTCTGCTTCAAAAACTGGATAGTTGAGGGGTAATAACTATTAGTGAACTTGGTGCTGTAGGAAATGAGGCTCCTATAACTCCTTCTTGATGGCAACATCGAGAATCGAGCAGCACCTTGATGATGGCACTGCTTTCCTGTGACAGCTCTCCTTGTAGATGAGCTCAGTGGTGGGGAGGGCTTTACCTGTGATGGACTGGCTGCACCAACAACTTTTCAGTTGCTATTCCATTCAAGGGCCTTGGTGTTTCTAAACCAGACCAGTCAGGCTATTCTCCACTATAGACCTATAGATCATTATCAAAGTTTTAGACAACATGCTAAATCTGCAGAAACTGACATAGTATGGACTGTAAATGCCGGTAAATCTTTCCAGGATGCCACAAATTCCAGTCCTCTGAGTCTCCACACTAAGATAGTCTCAGTTAATATTGGGGAAATTACAGTCACACACTACTCTGTTGCTTTTACATCTTTCCATAACCTGCTTACTTTTCTGTTTCTCTTTTTGCTGATGGCATTTCCAAAACCTTTGGAAATTTAAGCACACATAATTCAAGGTTCTCCTTTGTCAACTCTCTGTCACATCCTGAAAGACGCCCAGTGGGGGTGGGGGAGTTGATAGTGTCCGCGAATTGTAATTAATTATCGAGGTTGCACTGGTCTCTGTCCTTGAACTGTTGGGGTTGTAATAGTGCTTAACTGCGTAGTACAGTTTTGTGTGTGTACAGGTCCGTGTGCTCACGGCATAGTGCTGAGAGTTTTATTGGTCTGTGCCCTGGTAGTGAAGGTCTAGATATTGTAAAGTTCACTGTCCCTGCATTCAATTGCTGACTTCTCTTGAGCTGTCGCATGCCAGACCGTCCCCTTCCCTTGCAATATGGACCAGATGTTGTTAAGATCTATGTCCTTACAGTACGGTGCCGGCAGTTGAACCATCTTATTTAACTGCATGTGGTCTGTGTCTCCCAATGGACTAAATCCCCCAAAGGGTTTACCCATTTAAATGGTCCAAGCGACCCAACAGCACTTCCTCTTTAGTACCAACACGCCAGAGAATATCACCATATCCCCCTTTCTGATCTCGCTTTCCTCCTGGTCCTTCTCCTTAGTGAATACCAATATTCATTTTCTAATTCACATGCTAACTCCAGCTCCAGACCTTTGTCCTGGAGTGGTCCTGTCCTCTCCCCACTCTACCGTTGTTTACTGTGGATGCATAAGATGCCTTGGGATTCCCATAGATCCTCCTCAATGTGGACATTTCCTGGTCACTGTCCACTCTCCTGATTCACAGTCTGAGTTGTTTCTTGCTTCCTGTATGTTCCTCCAAGACCCTGCCCAATTTCATCATCCTACACCTTACATATCACTCCTCTTACATTTTTAAACAAATACAATATTTCTCATCTTCCCAAGCTCCTGAACGTCCCCGTCCTTCTCTACCTTCCTCACAGGAACAGGTAACTCCTGAATTCTGACCAGCTGGACTGTCTGTCACACTCCCATGTCAGACATCAGCTAACATCAGCTCCATTCAGTAACAACCAGTAACATCAGCTCCAGAATGAACTCTAAGAATCCTGCCCATCTCTGCTGTAATTTGACTTCCACAAACTTACATTCATCCACCTACAGGTACAGACATCCTTATCAACAAACATCTGAGAACCTCTAGAATTATAGTTTGTAAATCTTTCCCAATGAAACTACAATCATCTTGCTAGGTTTATTTCCCAATACTATGCCAAGCATGTCCCCCTCCCTGGTGAACCATCTATGTAATGTTTCTGGAAACCTTCCGCAACACACCTCACAAATAATGCCCCATCCAAGTCTCAGGTGCTAAGGGAGACACACTCATTCTAGGGAGATTATTCACCCACTACAGTTACTCTATTGTTTGTACATCATCCCACAACCTGCAGACACATCTATTCCATTCTCTTACTGGCTATTGGGAGGCCGACAGTATATTCCCATCACAGTGATTGCACCTTACTTATTCCTGAGTTTTTACCACATTATCTTACTGGGTGACTCTCTGGGATGACCTCAACCTAGTGACATTCTGCCTTATCAGCAGTACAGCTCTCCAACCTCTTTCAGCTCTCTCTGGACTCTCTGAGTCATATAAATCCTGGAATGTTTAGTTACAAGTCCTGCCCTTCTCTCAGCCAGATCTCTGTAATGGATGAATCACCGTGACATGTACTAATCCAGGCTCTAAGTACATCTGCATTAACCGTTCTACAAACTGTGCGATTTAATGTGCTCATTAATGTGGCCCCATCTTGACTTCATTTTGTAGTTCTTCGATCTAATCTCTGCCTTCCGCTCAATGATACCTACTGACATGTAGCTCTGGATCCCAACATCCCCTCCGCATGCAACATGATAAAAATTATCAGGGTGGCTCCAGCAAGCTTCTCTGTGAGAATATTAGTTCCCCTTCAATGTAACCCATCCTCCTTACATTATTCTCACTTATCCTGGAAGAGAGCCCAATGTTCTGTATCCCTGATACCATGCTTCTTGCACCAGATTGTTAGTCACACATCTGTGTACCAAGCATGCGTCACCGGAATTACAGGAAATCACCACCCCAGAGTTCCTACTTTTTAACTTTCTACCCAACTCCCTAAATTCTCTTTGAAGGACCTTGTCTCTCTATTGTTAGTTCTAATAAGGATAATGACCTCTGGCTGCTCACTCTGCCCTTTCGGAATGTTCTGTGCCTTCTCACAAACATCCTTGGCCCTGGCATGATGGAGGTAACGCACCATCCTGCAATCTCACTCTTATTCTCAGATTCTCCTGTCTACCCATCCGCACCACACCATCACCCTCACCCCGCCCCACTAAAGTGTTTGCTGCATGTGATTCATATCCTTCCATCTCCTGTATATTCAGGAACTTATCTGATCTCTTTGTAATGAAAATAGCTTTAAAATACATTCAGTGTTTTTTTTTATTCCGATCCGGGTATCCGGGTTATGGGGATAAGGCAGGAACTGGAAACTGATAGTGGATGATCAGCCATTATCACAGTGAATGGCGGTGCTGACTCGAAGTGCCGAATGGCCCACTCGTCCACCTATTGTTTATTGCCTATTGTCTATTATTTACACATGCATTCGCAAACAAAGCAGCCTGCACAAGTTTTGAAACAAAGCACTTTGTTAGAACTCGTACGGTGTTAATACAGAAAGAAAAGCAAATATCTACTGTAGTAGCAGTACATAAAATAATACGTATCATTCACTAAACAATCCGATCTCAGTGGTGGAGGGGAAACACAGATCCGACAACGTCACGCAGCCTGTTCTATCTCTCTCTCCCTCTCTCCCTAACGATGTGTCATTCGCTTCACTATCTCTCTCTCTCCTTCACACGCACACACACTCTCTTTCTCTCTCCCTCCCACACGCCCTCTCCCTCGTGCACACTCCACCATGCCAACTCCCTCGTGCGCTCTCCCACGCGCCCTCTTTCTCGCCATGTCTCATTCGCTGTCACTCCTTCGCGTCCTCAGCACTCGCGCCCACTCCTTCACGATGTCTCATTGACTCTCACTATCTCGCTCTCTCTGTCTCACTCCGTTTCTCTCGCGTGATGTCTCTTTCGTTACCTCCCCCACCGCGATGCCTCTTTCTGTCACTCTCCCTCGCAGGCACCCTCTCCTTCCAGCCCTCTCCCTCGCGCTCAGCCTAGCGTCATCTCCATGGCACCCTCTCCCACGCGTGCTCCCCTCGCGCCCTCTTTCTCGCGATGTCTCATTCGGTCCCTCAGGCCTCGGACTGTCTCCTGCAGGCGCCCCCTTTATCTCTCTATCTCTCACAGAGCTACAAGTGAGCGTAACGGTACTTTGTCTTCAATTGTAAAAAAGATAAAATTCTCTTAAAGGAAGACAGTTCAAGGTGGTAGTGAGAAGGAGAACCTACAGGGAGAGAAGGAGGAGAAAAAGAAGGTGAAGGAAAGGCCCGGTTAAAGCAGGAGCGGGAGTGGTTGATACAGACAAAAATATATTCCAAGATCAAGCAGTATTTTTTCGGAAACAGGAAGCAGGGGAAACAGTTCGCCTCAAGCTTCAATTTAATAAGGCGGGACGTGAGGTGCAAAACGGATTTTCCTCAGGTGGTGAGCACAGTGATGCCGTCGGGATCCCCTGTAAACAACTGTTTTGTAACATCTAAGGCAACATGCACAGAATGGAAAAGAGTAAACAATTGACAGGACTCTGGTGAAGAGCCTCAGCCCTAGACGACGACTATTTACTCTTTTCCATAGCCGCTGTCTGGCCTGCTGACTTCCTCCAGCATTTTGTGTGAGGAAAAGAGTAAACAGTCAACGGCTCGGAGCGAGACACTTCATCAGGATCTGACTTTGGGTGCGTTGTTTCGTAGTTCGGGCATTTGCAGATTTCCTTGTGTTTGTTTTGTAACTCTGTTCACATTGTTTCCATTTACCCACAAGTGGGTGGGGGGGGATAGAATAGACAGCTTGAAGGCAGCTGAATTGTAATACTTTACATCATTTATTTCTAACGTTTCATGAATTTCAAAATCCGATTCAGTGGGTATTGCACCGCACTCTTTAGTTCCTCTCGGAATTTACTCTGAGTCAAGGCGTAAATACAGGTGTTGGTGCAGGAGCTGAGAATCTGCAGCATTGCCGATGTGCGGTCTGCGATGTATCGAGGATCCGTGACAGAATCAACATAACTCATTGAAATCCGTCTATAGATAAAAAATACCACATATGTTCCCCATAGCAATATGAAACTAGCGGTTATGCTGAAGAGCAAAACGATAGATTTGCGTCGGTTCTCCATCTCCCGGTCCTTGTCATTCTCTCCACTCTTTTGTCCCCGGAGCCCCCTGCGGGCTCGACTGGCCGCTAGAATCCGCTTGACAGTCAAAATATTGAACAGCAAAATCAGAATGAATGGGAGACATGGGACTAAAATGCGATGAAATATCACGAATATCAACCATGCGGGTGAGGTTTTGTAGCTCGGTGTATAAACACAATCCCATGGAACACCATCAATTATTTCTCCAGGCCCGAATGCAAAACCCCAGGGGACAGTCTCCAAACAGGCCAGCACACTCACTGTCCCAATAACCATAGCCGCCGTTCTCTCGGTGCAATATTTTGTTTTCAGCTTCTCACAGCAAATAGCCACAAATCGATCGATGGTGAAAGCAACAGTCAGCCAGACTGAGGAAGCAGTAATCGCAAAAACCAACCACATATCGAGTCTGCATACAGGAGTCATTCGCAGGAATGATCGGGGAAAGTAGATCTCAGCAGTCTCCCACAGCAGCGGATCCGACATAACGACCAGGAGATCGGCCGCTGCCATTCCCACCAGGTATCGAGTGACACATTTGGAGAGACCGCACTTTCCTCGGGACAGGATTACAATCGCCAAAATGTTCGCTGGAAGAGGGACAGGGAACAGTAAGTTGACAAAAATGCTGAGTAGAAGACAATGCAGCAGCTTGAGGGGATCCTGCAAAATTTCCACTTTATCGTTACATTTCGCGGTGGGAGGGTCTAGAGAGAGAAAGGGTCGAGAGCTGTCGGAGACAGAGAAGGAAGTTACACAGTGAAATAAAGTCAAAATGATCTGAATACGGATTCCTTACTGATAACCACAATGTGAAGTGGCAGCGGAAAGCTAAAACTGGGTAACTACCTCTTTAGGTCAATACTGGATGGAATATTATCTATCGGGGCCTTCCGGGTCTCGTCTGGATGAAATGAATAAATCCGGATGCTGATGGCGAGATTCTTCCATTACACAATCATCAGCATCCCTGGCGATTACTGTCAGCGACAGAACAGCCGAACGCAGAAAGGAAATGCTGGAAACACTCATCCAGGCAAAACAGAAGATGTGGAAAAACAGTTAAAGTGTCTCTTCTCAGAACTGTTCTCAGGCAGACCCCTGACACGAGTGTTAGCTGGTTTCTCTTTGCATACAGGCTGCTTGGGGTTTAGTGTTTCCAGCATTCCCAGAGTTTGTTTCCAATTCCAGCATTTGCCACCTCACTGACTTTACAACAGAACATTGCCTGATTCTAACGGATACAGCGCAGTCAGACACAACCTCACAGATAGACATGACGCCTCCCACTGAATCCATCTCAGGGAAGCAGGGGAGAGGAATTCAACGTCCAGCAGCAAATTCGGTGCCGCAGTGCTATCCATCAACTGCTTGATGTTCAGTCATATCGCACACATTTATTGAAAATCCACAACAGTTTTTTGTTACAACACAGAACTCCTCACATTTGCTACACTGTTACTACCAGTCAATGGTTTGATTGTTGCAACTAACCCAGAAAAGCACTCACATGCACATGCAGGCAGTCAATTGGTGTAATCTCCGCCGGCTGTATAAACAGAATATTTGCAAGTGCAGAACAGCTGCTGCAAGACCAGAAGCAGAGCGACCCGAACATCCCATTATTGATCACAAACGGCTGGGAAAACGCTGCCTGACCCGTTCAGTTCCATTGAAGTTTTTGGATGTGCTGAATTCTTGAAGCGGGTTGTATTTAGATCCAGATCCCAGAATGCACATCCCGGTGTTTACACTCCATTCCTGAAATACGGAACACTGGGACTGGGCAGGTGACAGTGGAAAGCACCGACAGAACAGTCAGACCATTTGAATTAAACTTGAACTCCCACCAACGGCAGATGTCACTGAGGCTTACCAGGAATTCCAAAGGCTGAAATGAAAGGATAGTAAACGTCTTCTATCCGCCAGATGACTGGATACACCATTTCAGTGCGAATCTGTGATTTCTGTTGCTCCTGAATTCACACCTCTGGCAGTCACTTTGAACTGATGCCTTCTAAGCGGCCCTTATTTATACAGAGGATCAGTCTCCAGAGATCCACTTACACCCCTGACTAACTCTCTTAGTTACGGCCACTTGAACAAACACTTTAATTTAATGCCAATCTTTGATGTAAATAACAAACAAGAGAAAAACTGCAGATGCAGGAAATCCAAGCAACACACACAGAACGCTGGAAGAACACAGTAGGCCCAAAACGTCGACTGTACTCTTTTCCTTCGATGCCGTCTGGCCTGCTGAGTTTTTCCTGAATTTCGTATCGGTTTCTCTGATGTAAATACTAGGCCGATGAAAGACAAATTCTTCGGGATTACCTCAGCAGTGACTCATCGGTTAGGAATAATGCCGGAACTTTCATTACGATGACTGAGCTTTGTCACGGGGCAGCCACATTTACAGATTTCACGTTTCTTTGTGGCTAAATATTCTTCAATAAGCGGATTCGGCCGACTATGACCAACCCCTCACTTCTGTCTCAGCAGGTTCTAATTTTGAACTGACCTTGAGTATTTCAACCCCTTACTAGCCGCGCGCGCGCGTACACACACACACACACACAGACACACACATGCACACACACACACACACACACACACACACACACACACACACACACACACACACAAACACACACACACACACACACACACAAACACACACACACACACGGGGTCGAGAGAAGGAGGTGGAGAGGGTTCATTCCATATCTTCAAATCTTCAAGTCTGTGGTACACTGTGAGTGTATGGTGTTCATTCTGTACCTGTCAGTCTCTGGTACAGTGTGAGAGAGTGGAGTTAATTCTGTACCTGTCAGTCTTTGGTGCAGTGTGAGAGTGTGGTGTTCATTCTATACCTGTCAGTCTCTGGTACAGTGTGAGAGTGTGAGGTTCATTCTGTACCTGTCAGTCTCTGGTACAGTGTGAGAGTGTGGGGTTCATTCTGTACCTGTCATTATCTGGTACAGTGTGAGTGTGTGGGGTTCATTCTGTACCTGTCAGTCTCTGGTACAGTGTGAGTGTATAAGATTAATTCATTGTTTTGCATTTTGTTCCATAACTTTGGCACTTAGTCGTCATATATAATTACCTGCATTTTTTGTTGAAGCTTCATTGTTCACAACTATATTAAACTAACTCCAGCTGATACTTATTTATTCTACCGAGTGACAGTTTGAATGAAACTAGCTACATTGGATTCATACTTCAAATGTCACTGAGACGGAAATGGGACCATCGGCCCACAATGTATTTGCATATAACTGATTACTAATTTACACTATGGAGTCTATTTAATTCTTCCAGTGACCATGGTTAAAGAAATATTGTACTGAGGTACAGTGAAAAAATGACTTTCAGACTGTGAATGCAGATCAATTCCATATTCCATTCAATAATAGAAAGCAGAATAAAGTGGGGATTCCTCCTCCTAATTTTAATGTTGGTGCATCTGCATGTCCCTGTGGTGTAGTGACCAGGACTGTATACATTGCTTCAGATTTGGCCAGACTTGTGTTTCTATAGTTGTAGCTGAACTCCCTACTCTGGCATTTAGTACCTTCATCCAATGACGTCAAGTGTCCATTGATTCTTAACTGACCGACCGAACTAAGCCCTGATATTCCGAGATCTCTCAGCAAGCTTTCTAGGGTCCTCTGGCCTTCTGTATTTCCTCACATTCCACCATTTGTTATGTGACCCCTGGCCTTGGTTAGATTGTCCGCGTGTATCACTCCACGTCCCCATAGACATGTACCCTCTATATTTAAACAGAAGAGCTTCTCATTGTCCATCTATGACCTCCATGAATCTTCAAAATCTCAAAATCACTTTTACCTTCCTACGCTCCGAGAGTGAAGTCACCCAAGACGATAATTATTAAAATATTAATTCATATCTTAAAAACTGTCAATATTGAACGATCTGTCAATATGTGAGAATGTAATTCATCCCCTGTCCATCACACTGTATACAGTGGTTGCACGGCTTCCATCACGTGGTGGTTGCACGGGGACTGAATTGTGGCTTTGTGCATGATGAATAAGTAGAAGCTGGCGGCGCGACGCAGCGCGCGCGGCCACTCCGAATTGATATCGTTTTTGTTAAATAGGGGCCGTGCACAATCTTGGTTTGATGGAGACGGACGTGAGAAGCACGGAGGAACATCTGGAGAAACTT